>NW_027526335.1:66432351-66657351 GCF_048455015.1 Haemaphysalis longicornis | reverse complement strand
ATACTCGGTTACAACTCAAGAACGGCACCACCTTATGTAGTGTATCACTCCGCCAAAGCGCCGGACCCGTGACGTCAGTGCGCGCGCGTTTTGAAAGGGGTTTGCTATGAATGCGTGATATCGTCTGCCTTGTCTCACGCAGTTTTTTTGTCGTCACTGGAGTCGTTTATAAGCATATTAAGTCCAAAAAATCACGGGAACGGCTCACGCCATGTTCAAAATATTCCCAGTAACGCCGTACTTGCGCCGCGCGGAGAAACATCCGGCTACGGTGATAAGGCACAGCGGCAACTTCCGGTGCCGTTCTTAAATTGTCACCGAGTATAATGGATATAACTAAGTAATCATAATTCCCCTTGAAATTCCCATAGACGGCCATGTATTCAAGACCTTGTTTTAACGAAGCCAGAATTTCCGCACAATGGTTATAACGAACCTTTTTTTTTTTTTTTCCACAACGAGTATTTACGGGCCATTTTTTTTTTTTTTTTGTGCCCGTCAATGTCTTGTAGCGTGCGACGGTTTAAGTCGCATCACGGATGCGGTAATTCAAAACTCGCACTACCTAGGGCTAGGGGCCGGCAACTCCAGCGCGCTAAGATGGCTGCAAACGCCTGGCAACACGCGCGAGGGAGCGCGTCACTCGGGCTCCCGGTAGCGTGGCTGAATGTTCTCCATCAAGGCCGACGGGAATCCCGAAGACAAGCGCATGAACGAATTTATTTCAGCCGTTGCGACGTGGCCTATACTGAAGCAGCCTGCTACGACGACAACCGGACCATTGTGGCTGTTGCAACAAACAAAAATGCCCTGATAACCTGCGCGTCACTCCGGACGACCTCTGCGAGGGAAGCAGAAGAACTGACCATCGCCCTAGCCATCACCCAATGCTCTGCAAGAACTGTAATAACAGACTCCCAAGCAGCTTGCTGGAGTTTTTTGTCGGGACGGGTGGCTCCCACGGCGCTCCGAGAGCTCCAGAGACATTACCCAAAACACCAAGTCAACATCGTATGGACCCTTGCCCACTCATTGACGGGTAACAATTTTGCCCACCAACAGTCTCGAGATCTAGCCCGCCGAGCTACTCAGTTTCCGGGAGCCCCCACACCTCTCCTTACATGACTGAAAGGCAAATACTCCTAAGCCTTTACACATAACTTAGCAAAAGCGAAGAGATCACGCCGAGGAAAATTCAAACAGGCACTTTCGTACACCCCGTAAGGATGCATTAATTGTTCCCGACACAGTACGCAGCCGAATGAATAATCAGTTGAGCACGCTCCGCCATATAATTGTGGACTGCAAGGAAAACCCCGACCTACCACCCCTTCCAAATGCCCCTGAGCAGTGGGAGATACCATTGAATAGCGGTCCCCTGGAGGACCAAGCACTCCTTGTAACCCGAGCTACGACGGCGCGGTCAACACATGGCTTCCTGAACTGAGGATTCACTCCAGGCACTCCACCGAGATGCGGCAGACCGGCTGCGCCGCTTCTTTGGCGCTAACAATGACGGCGAGCATGGACTCGAAATCGCGGCTGCAGCTGAAAGACATCATTCGCCTGAAGACGCGGCAAAAATGTATCAAGGGCATTTTCTCGGCGAAGTTAGCTGCCAGCTCGTGTGCTGTCGAATGATCATGGATTAGCCGTTTGGCCGCGTAAATAAAGTAACGATTCTTTGTTGTTTTTTTTCGCCTGTTTTTTTTTTTCGCGGCTGCTTTGAATTTCGGTAGGGAGTACATCATCTCTTGCATGTAAATTGTTGGCACAAACGGACATTGGCTATAACGAAGTAATGGTTATAACGAAGTAGTCACGATACCCCTTCAACTTCGTTATGACGAGGTTTTACTTGTATATCTATATTTTTCAAATTCCAAACATGATGATATTTCAGACAGAGAAGATTGCATTTCCTCCGATGACAACATTCGGAAGGCATTTTTTGTGTACCCTTAAGTATTCCTGCCCGCCGCCTTAAAATTGTAGCCGTCACTCTGCGCGCATTGCGTTACAGGAAGCCGTTGGGAGCACCGCAAGATATATTGCTTCTGAGTAAACGAGTCCGGCGGTGGCAGACTTGATTTATAACGAGTCGAGGCCAGCGACATCAATAATACGAAGCCCCGCCTAAGGAAAGCTCCGAGAGTCAAGAAGAAGATGAAAATACTAACGCGGCAGTTCGATGCAGGGCTTTACAAGGCCAGATTTCGGCTAAGTGCCCACCCGGGGCTGGGCCGGACAAGCTGACACGTCCGTGCGAGCTCGTCTTCTCGCGATCGCGTCGTCGTCCCCCGGGTGTTCACGGTCACGCGCTGCCTCCCTCCGATGGCCTCAGCGTCTCGGAGACGATGAGGCCGCATGAAGAACGATGTTTCCGGCCGCCGTCAGCGTTGCTTTGAGCCGCGACGACTAATGCCGTCGCGCTGAGGCCTGTCACTAAGCAAGATTCATAACGCTTCCGCACAAGAAGTAAAGCGCGCACTTTCCGCGGCAATCCAGCCCTTTTTTTTTCTTCTCCTGTATCGGCCTTTTTTGTTTTGTCTGTCGCTGTCTCTCTCCGCTTCCTGGCCCCCTTTATTTGATATGTACATATCGGGCACCGAGTGCTTTAAAGCTGCGCTGCGCGCAAAGTGATTTCGCTTCGGACGGGCAACGCGCGGGCATAAAGAAAAGCCGTCGCTCGCCTGTTTGGCTGCTCGTCCGTTCGTCTCGCTAATGCGCTCGGCATTCACTTTCGGTTGAAAGGCTCCGCGGCTCGCGCGATGTATACTGTAGCGGGTGGGCGGCATTAGCGGTCCTCATCTTCCACGCTCTTCTCTCTCCCTTCGAGAAGATGCTCTTCCTCCGGGAATTCGCTTCTCGCTTTTCCCCAATTTCTTTCCCGCCTGCTTTTCTTCTTCCCAATATGCGAGTACTCCCTCCTCCCTCTCTGCGGTGCTTATTCCCTGTTATCGCTGTTTGCAGAAGCGCGGCTTGTGTATCACAACGGCGGGCGCGCCGCATCCCGTAATGTGCGCGGAGATGCGGCGCCGCTCCTCTCCTGAGGCCGCGTATAACCACCGCCTTCGTCGTTCGCCTTCGACGCCCCCTCCTCTCGAGTTTCCCCCCATTCACCCGCACTTGTCGTCGCCATCTCGGCCCTTCCCTTTGTTTGCCTCGCGGAACGAGCTTTTTTGCCCATTCAATCTCGGTACCTGGACACTCTACTTCTTTCTACGCTCCTTCTTTCGTCCTCCTGCTTTTTGTTTACGTGCGCGTGTGCGTCCGCGTGTAAGCGCGCATGTATGGGTCATGCGGACCGTTTATTTATTTGTTGGCGCTTTTTAAAACTCGTAGCGCGCATCACGCATGCACTCGCGCGGGGTACAACGCAGCGGGAACATTGTACCCCCGCCATCGGTCTCCCGCTCTGTCTGGACTGTTAACTTTATTAGGAGGTTTAACGCGCCGACGCTACACAAGCGATGAGGCGGGTCGTAGTGGAGGGCTCCGGATTAATATTGACCACCTGGGGATCTTTAACGTGCGCCGAAATCTCGAACACACGAGCGTCTCCGCTTTTCGCCTCCATCAGAAAAACGGCCGCTGCGGCCGGGAATTAAACCCGCGTCCCGTCCACGGTTAGAAGAGAAACAAGTTATAAGGGCGCCTTAGCGCTCCTTATGATGTATGGAATGCAAAATAATTATTCCCCAATTGCCAAACGTGTCTCTTACTATTATCACCATCGTAGTTGATAGCGTACGAGATAGCGTTTCGTTTAAATTATTTTGGTTTTATAGTTTATAGGGGGAGTTAGTGCTCGCTCTCCCTTCACAGGGGTGACTGGCCCTCTAGGTGAAGACTCGTCGCTGGTGCGGCATGATCAGTGACACGGTAGGTTTCCAGACGAGGCACTGCTGAAACGGTCACAAACTATACGTCAGTTATGCTGTGAGATGTAGTGCATGCGTAGCTAGTAGTTTCTCAATCACGTTTGGCAGGCGCACCCGCATGCCTGCACACAGCAGGGCGTGTTTGATCCGTTTACCTCGTTTTGAAAGTTGTGTAAGCGGCAACGTGTCTGTTGCTCGAGTGAGAACTAGAAGCAAACGGTGAACTTCTATTTTTCGCTGTGCTTCCGTTTTAGGGGCCAAGCCCCTTAAATGCTCGGGCTGTCGGCGTCTCCTGTCGTCGAGGTCGTTTCATGTAGTCATGGTACTGAAACACCGAGACACTCATTTTCGAACGCCTTGTGCTACAACGTAACGCGTACTAAAAGAACACACCGGGACACTCGTTTTCCAGCGCCTCGCGCTAGAACGCCTGGTACTTCAAAGACGTGAGGCTTCATCTCCGTGGGCAAAAACGCCAAAGCACGAAGAATACTCTTAAACACCGCATGCTTCGCCCCTCCCGAGGTTTCACCTTAGTAAATGGCCCGTTTTCTTGTTTTTTTTTTTTTTTTTTTTTTGCAATTGGCCTACAAGTGTACAACATTAACGAAGGAAGAAAACACGAAAACACGATTTTTGTCTCTGCTAACGAAAATTTACTCTTGCAACACCGTTCGCTCCTATCCCGACAGAGATTGTTTCTTTATGTGAACGTATTTTTTTCTTTTTCTGGGCAGGAAGGGATTCTAGAAGCATGAATAGATGACATTCCCTTTTTCTTTTCAACCACATACGAAACGTCTCCCTACAGCGTTCTTTATTCTCTCCCAGGCAGATAGAAATGGTGATTTCTTGAACCGAATACACGTAGAATATCATTCTGGATGGCTGGGAAAGCTTTTTCTCCTTCTCCATATTCATTAGATTCACTTGGGTGCTGGTCTTTGAATTTGCCCTAGCCGCCATCACCACCTTCCCGTATTGGTGTCAGTTAGGCGAGGCTAACTGCACTGTCAACTCGCTACGCAACTGAAACCGCCTGCGTGCGCGCTTTGAAAGCGTTCGTGCCTGGTATTCCGAGTAGTTCGTTTCCAACTCCCTAAAGTCCCCCGCGCCGTCTACAGCCGATAACTGCGCTTCACAATCCTGCTATGTAGCCTTTTGAAAAAGACGAGCGTTTGGACTTCGGCGCTAATTTCATTTCGCGTCCGCTCTAGGCGGAGAGAGGGAGGTTAATAAGCTGGCAAAAGAAAAAGCAGGTCCCCGATGGAAGCGGGAAACTGCGAACCGAAAAGGAGTCGATTTTCTCGTAACGGCGGCTCGAAACAGCTGTCGACTGCTTTGTTCGGACCCGATCTGTTTTCCCAAGAAATTTTAAGGCGGCCAGTGTTCTCGCAAAAAAGAAGTCGTCTAGAAAAATATTCCTTTAGAGCTGGCGCGGACGTCTGTTTTTCTTTCCCCATTTCGATTGCGGATCTTCCGCGCCAAGGAAACGTTGATGTTCTGCTTCCAAAGCATAGACGTGACGAGCGTAATAACGTTTTGTTCGGTGACTCTGCGCATTTACCATCTTACAAGGCGGAGAGGAGATAGAAAGGAGTCTAAAAACCGGTCTGAGGTAAGCGTAGAGCGGTCGAACGTCAATGCGCTCAGTATTGATGCAATCGTTTTGCTTCGAGTATGCTCTAGTGTTCAGCGTTCTAGTTAACTTATAACCCACGTATCAGCACGCTTACTATAGCTCTGCAAAAATTCTGGATGTGTCTGTCATGGTGGGTTGAGTACAGGGGAAATGGGCGGTCGGTGGTTTGTCGGTGATTAATATTAAGCTTGTGAGGCGTGCGTGGTGTGCGCACTCGTGGTGCTGGTCCGAATCATCTTGAATGCCATCTATATAACTGCAGCACCGCCCAGTGTTTAGGCTTTTTTTGTTTTGTTGTTCAGAGGTAAAGATCGCTTGCACTTGGCACACCTGAGCCTGCTAGCCAAGTCTGGCGCAGTAAACACTTCTCGGGCCGATTCCTGCATCCCTAAATCTATTGCTCTCGACGGCACATGGGTTCATTTGAACTCCACATCAGCCACTCTAGAAAACTTAACTCTTGCTTTTCTTATTTGTCATTCTCTTGCAGCTTGTAATGCAGTCTGTTGAGCCACTTCGTGCGTTCACTTTCAGTAAAACGAGCTGCATAAGGCTGATTGCGCTTGCTCCTTCTAGCTGGCTACTGAGACGTCACCTTGCTTTTCTGTCGCTTTCTGCATCTCTTATATGCTGGACGCTGCGCTTGTCGTTTGGCTAGCAATACTTCCTGCAGATGTCCTAAGCCGTCGTGGTATTTGCGTCTGTTAATACTCTAGGTTTTTCCGATGACTCTCCCGATAAAGCGACAAACACTGCTCAGTAGATGTTTAAGTAATGCGCATGCGCTTAGCCCGAAGCACGCAAAAAATAAGCATGAGACAATCTTTCCGCGGAGTACGAAAAACAATTTTTGCAGTGCTTGTTTGCTAATGCCTACTATAGCTTTATAATACCTCTTAGTGGAATCCTTGTCCACTACCCATCTCGCTTAGCTGCTTTAAACACGGTAACGGTTTAACCTGTGCTTTTTACCGAACGGAAACCTTTTGTTTTTCTGTACGTTTCATTAAAGCAGCTTGCAACACGAGCACTTCATAACCGGCCTGTAAAGCGTGCTTTCCGGCACGCTCCGTGTGCTTGCGGGTAAGCCCCTCATCCTTTCGCAGGGCGTAACTCGGCTTCCATAGTTTGTCGTAACTCAGCTTCCATCGTCTGCAGTATTTATACTGCAGCTTGGAAATGAATTATTAGGTATACTAGTTATTTTATTGTACTCTCGAGTTTATTTTACTGTTCTTATGTTTTGTTTTTCATTTTTGTTTGCTTGCGCTTTTTTGTGGGAGGGTTTATTTGTTGCTACTGCTTATCCGAAATGTTTATGCTGTAGCTTGACAGGGAATTATTGGGTAATTATTTATATTGCTTTGATGGTTTTTAATATACTATCGAGTTTATTTGACCGTTTCTTGTTTTGTTTTGTTTTTGTGGGAGAGTTTATGTGTTGCTTCTGCCGATCCGCAGTGTTTATGTTGCAGCTTGGCAGTGAAGTATTGGGTAATTAGTTATTTATATTGCTGTGATGGTCTTCATTGCACTCTCGAGTTTACTTGAGCGCTTCTTGTTTTTATATTTTTTTTGTCGGAGGCTTTATGTGTTGCTACTGCCGATCCGAACGCGGCTGGTTGACCTTTGGCTCTCGGTTCTGACTGCGGCAGCGCTGGGCTCTCGGCGGCCGTTTTTCTTCGGGGGTTTCCGATAAGTGTGTTGTTCCTCGGGCCGAGCGCCGTGGTGGCCGCTAATCGAACGTGATTGAAGGCGGGCGCCTCGTGTCGGCCTCCTGGCTTCATTCGCCGTCAGTTTCGTTTTTCGCAGCCGCCGGGGTAATTGGATTTCGGATCCATTTGTCATCGTGATAGCCTCCCTGTCCGAGCGGCCTTTAAAGAAACATAAACATCAGGCTTAGCAAAGCGAGGTGAACGTGGTCAAGCGGGAGCTCCAAAGCTGCTTCAAGGCTCGTTCCTTATGCTCGTCTGTTTTTATTATTGTTATAGTCTTGAATGAATGCTTTATCTTATTTGTTATATACTAACACTTTATTTGCTTCAAATCGAAGAATCGATTTTACGTGCTTTCGTTCTTGAAGACGGCAGATATAGGTCGCTTGTTCCTGGTAACACGTCTCTCCGATGTTGTTTCTCAAAAACGCTTTCGCGAGGCTTGTCTTTGACGGGAAAGTGCTAGTGTCGAGTACTGGTGATAGCTAGTTCACGCCAAGTGTTTGATACTTCTTTGGAGTTTGGCGTTTAAAAACAAGTTGACACTCAGAGCAAGAAAGAAAATAAAACAGAGGAAGTGTCAGTGCCTTTTAATGTGCGATGTCAATTGAATGGCCAGATGTAACTCAAGAAAAAATGAGTTAAAGGGACGCCTTGAGGGCGCATTCTCCTGAACCGGATAAGAAAATAGAAACGGACAAACGTAAAAGGACCAGTTCTATCGAACCCTCAAAGAGTTTTTCTGGCACGTTTGCAGAACAAGCAACAGCTTCTGTGGAGATTGTACGTTAATAGCAACCCGATGATAAAGTTCATGTTTAGTAACTTTAAAAGAAGCAGGATTTTTATAATGCTGGTTGTTCAGTTCTTTTTTTAAACCAGCCAAGGCTGAAAATATACGTCATTGGTAAATCAGCTCAGCTGTAGTTATGACTATAACTAATAATCCTAGAATTATCTGACTGCGTTACTTTTACAAGATGCTCTGCTTCCCGCACTAACCGTTGACTACAGTTTCCGATGGTGGCTGGGTAACAGTAATTGTGGCCACAGGCTGTTTGAACGCGTCGATGATTTCTGAAAAATACCGACGTCGCCATTCAATCATTGTTAGAAATTTTTCTGCCACTGGCAGCGTCCTACGCTTTCTGCGCAAGAAAGCTTTACAGGTTTTGTTGTTTTCGCGCTTCTCTCTCGTGGATGACCCCATCCCCCGGAACGTTCTTGGTAGCAGAATATGAGAGGCGCTTGGCTCGGAGCGAAAACTACTTCGGTAGTCGCTAATCACGATGCATCGTCAATGACGTCATCGTCATGACGACATCCCCACCAACCGAGAAATGATCCACTCCTGGTGTTAGCGAAGAGAGAAATATAAGTGGCATTTCAACTCATTTCCTTACAGCAGATTGTGCCGGAATAGTAGAGCAAGTAGAGTAGGCTCATTCGCCGCTAATTAACCCCACAACCACGTCCTGCGCAGCAAAGCGACCACTGCGGCACATGAAATGGGAGTTTTCCGGAGATGCAAAACACCGCTGAAATCGGTAAGAAGTGCGGTATTAAAAATGTTTTCTTTTGGAAAGTAAAATAAAGGGGTGCTGCAAACATGAGCGCCCCTCCCACTTCCACTCCTCTTCCGTCCCCTTCTTTTAGAATCTTTGTTTACATCGTATTCCTGGACCACAAGAGTACGTAACTGGTAAAAACTTTTGTCCCGTTTGTAGAGTCGTTGAAAAGTCGTCTGCACGCTGTCTGGTCCTGGCACCGCTTCGATCCTGTCCGTGCACCCCCTCTAAGCAGAAGGCTAAAGAAGCCGGGAAGGAGCTGGAAGGGTTTTATCTCGTCTTCCGGCCTCTTATCGTCCAAGGAATGGAGCCGCGCTGTTTTGCGTAGGAATGCTCTTGACCGGGCGGTTGCGCCCTCGGAAGCCGCCTCTGCCACTGCTGCTTCAGATGCTGCTGTTTTTGAAGACCCAACACCGTCGTCTTCTCCCGTTAACCACGCGTTGCCACACATTTAAAATTCGTATGTATATATTTTTTAAATATCGAAATCACCGGCTGTCTTCGCCTTCATTTCGCACAGCTGTTTAATAAATTGCCCCCAAAAGTGGTCAAGCGGGACTTCGCACGTCTGGACGTATCTTTGCGCGTACATGGAAGGTGACAGCTGAGCAGCCTCCGTTGCGTAACGGAGAGGGTTGGCGAGGGGAAGGGAGGGGGGCGGGGAGCGAGTTCACTTTCCGGTGGCTCGTCGATTAGCGCTCGCGGCACGCCGAATTAACCGGCCTGAATAATGAACGAGGCCGCGGCGCGCGCGAGCTGCTCCCCCGACGACGCTCTCCTTGTGTGCCCCTCTGCTTATCTTGCGCGCAGTCCCGTTCAGGCCGCGATGCTTGCTCCGGCGCTTTTGTCGCCGCGCGCATTCTCCGGGCCCTTCTTGAAGAATTAAGACCTCCGGCCGCCCCCCCCCCCCCCCCCCCCCCTTTCGAGCCGCATAGAACTCGGGAACAGGGAAGGTGGCGTCCTTTTCTCATTGTTTTTTTTGCGCTCGGTAATAATAGTTTGATTAGCGTGTTCCTGCCACGAAACGGTGCCTCTGTTACCCGGAGGTGACGTTTGTTGTTTTTCGCTTGTGAACGAATGGCGGTGCAGGTGCTATCAGCAACACTGGAGACCGTATATCACCCGTACTTTTTTTCCTACACGCGTTTTTTTCCTACCTTGTATTTTTTGGACGTTTTTTAAGTGTGAACAAATGGCCAACTACAAAGGGATAGCCACATCCACAGTTCTGCAAATTGTGTCAATTCCATTTTTTACCCTCGAAGCATCAAAGCCACAAGTGGAGTATGACGTCTCATGTGCTTTGCAATGAAGGGGCGATCGTGAACGTATTTTCTCCCCTTTATTTCTTTGTTACACGTTTTTAAACGCTTGCACGGGGAAAAAAAAGCCTACACAAACAGACTGTAGCGTCCAGTTTCACTGTTGGCTTGACATATCAATTTTTTTTTTGTAGCTACCTTCGTTATTCTTCACTGGAAGGCATTTAAAGTGAAAAATAATGTAGATGTGCGCTTGTGTGTATAGTTTATCATTATTTGTTTTGTTTTGTTTTTATAAATTTTGAGTGGCGTTTCTTGACACTCTATGTATAACTTCGTCTCGTCTGCTGCGTTTGAGTACAATCACACTTCCGTAATATTTGCATCTTCTGAAACCTGCGTTTGAACAGCTAATACTGATACGGCGTTTTGACGAAGGTTTTTTGGGAGGCGGGGGATTTTGAGCGACCTTTGTAAGTTGGGAGACTACATCAGTTAATATAATAACTACGGAACTGATTGCCGTTTATTTACAAACAAAAACGAAAAAAAAAACAGTGTGAGTTGTGCATCTGACGTTTTTCTTGGGTGCCTGTTGCTTGACATTCATTCGCATAAGGGATTTACTCCTTCGTTTCGTAGTTGTGTGAGGTAGTTAGGGGAATTTCACTACCAGTACGCAGTCATATGCGTTCTTGCGTAGAATGGTAGCGTGCTTGTCGTCTGCGTTCTTTTTTTTTTTTTTTTTTTTCCGACCAGCTGCAACAGCGGGCCTTCTGAATCCTCCACGTTCTGAACAAACGTGGCATGTTGTCGAATAGCTTGAAATGTACGGAATCGACAGGTGCTGCAATTCAGAGAACGAGCCAACGCTTTGTAAGGGGAAATCGGTTCCGATCTTCCCTCGAGGTGTACTACGAAGCAAGGAGAAAACTTCGTATCGGGGAATGTCGGTGGGCGGACGGCATTTTATTGTTTCGCTTACTATGCAACAAACGCTTTCCAGATACCGCCTCCCATTGTCGCTTGCACGAATGAGTAAAAGAAGAAAACGAAATTCAGGCATCTCCACGAAGTGAATCATGACGAGTGGGCGAATCACCTGAGATCGTTCTTACCGTAAAACGCCCGTGAGAGTGCTTACTGCTGCTCAAACGATTTCCAATCCAATCCAATACAATTCAATTTAATTCAATCCAATACAATTCAGTTCAATCCAATCCAAATCCAATTCTATCCAATCCAGTGCTCCTCGCGCACGCGCAGCAGGGCTCTCTCTCTCTCTCTCTCTCTCTCTCTCTCTCTCTCACTCACTCATACACACACACAGACACACACACACTCACACACACACACACAGACACACACACTCACTCACTCACACTCACACACTCACACACACACACACACACACTCACTCACTCACTCACTCTCACACACACACACACACACACACACACACACACACACACACACACACACACACACACACACACACACACACACACACACACACACACACACACACACACACCTTTTGTGAACCTTTTATTTGGTTCTTGTTAACCTTTTGTGAACCTTTTGTTCACCACAGATGTTTCGATTTACACGGTGCTGTGCCGTGAGCACGGACGCCGGGCAAGCCTCGGCCTTGAGGTGCTTCGCCCCTAAAACGAACAACGAACTACGCTGTCGCAAATCTGCACGAAGGAGTATAGCATCCTGGCGACATGTGCGAGCGAAAGAAGGCTTTGCTTAACCGTTCACCTTCCGCTCCACGGAAAAGGAACCCGTAATGAGCCTTTAGTTTGTGTACCCACCGCTGGCATCCACGCGCGCGGGTCCCCGAAACAGCCTGTTCGGCTGCCTTCTTTTTGTTTGTTTGTTTCCTACCTTCGGGCGTTCCTTTTGTGAGCGGAGCGCGCGCGCCTGAAGGTGAACCAGGCCTGGCGTGGCTGTGTAATTAAATGAAACTGGGCCCCTGCGGGCCTCGCCCTTTTATCCCCGGGAAGAACGCTGCCAATGAATGAAAAGCCAAAGAAGGGCATTTTGTTTGTTTGCGAAGAGAACAAACATCGAAGACCCTGAGCGCTTTAATGTTTGTCTGGATGCGGAGCCAGGTGTCTCGGAAGCCTGGACGGGTACACCGCAGCAGGTGCTGTACTGGCGGCAGGAGCCGAAGCCACGAAGAGATCTTCATCGAGGAGGAAAAGAAAAAGAAAAATCGATGTCCTCTCGAATGCTCCGGGCGCGCTCAAAGCTTCCTCGTTACCTATCCCTCTGCGAAGGCACGGGCTTTCTGTGCGAATCTTTGTAGCTAACGGAGTGGCAATTTTGTACAGATTTGGGTTTCCGCGTTTCAAAGATTCACCGTGCCACTGTGGCCGTGTTTTGATGATAGTTAAAAACACGCTCATCGTAGGGACGAGGTGACTTATGATGAAAAAACGGTCTTCTCTGCAGAGGGTATTTAGGCCAGGAGCCATTTTAATTCCTTAAATTGTATGGTTTTCTACAGCTGTGAAGAAAATTTGTAGCTTGTGAGGCGCTGCGAGTCTGAAAAACAACTTTCTACGCTTACATGCTCTGCTTAATAAGAGACCTTGCGGTCAATATTGGACCTCAGGAACGAATCTTTACCCTGAAGTTCCTTGACTTGGCGGCAAGTAAGATCTTATAGCCGTTTTTCTTTTTTTTTTTGCGACTCATTGTCCACTATACTGAATTCCTAACTGTGTATTGCTCTCTTAGTTTATAAACAGCTGATTAGCAGATATGGTAAAATATTTTCATATATTCCCGTGCGTGCAGTTCGTTTGGGCTATTTTGTTATCTGATGTACTTTCTTTTAACTCAGCCTTGGCAACGTAAACATAAACGAGGAACAACAGTCTGTAATCGAAAAACCGCCATCTTGCGACATCAATAAAAATTCGGGGCCGATCTAGCAGGTTTAAAGATGTATAAGTGGTTCACCTGGGTCACGTGTGTTTAACAGCACCTTAAGATGTCGTCTGTAAGGCCACTGGCATCAACGATTGTCGAGCGACAATTTAATCCTCGATGGTCCGTCGGTGGTGTCGTTTGCAAGCTAGGGTGTATACGGCAGCATAAATAATCTTATTGTAATAGTTCCCTTTCCCGAATGCCTCGTTTGATTCTTATTAATATCAAACTTAGCCTTTCGATTTACGTTTGTGGGTGTATTTTATCAAATCTTATATCCGTTCCTTCTAGAATCAAGCGGTGTTTGTTTCGTGCAAGTTTCCTTAGAGGTAAATTGTATGGTGAAAAGTTTCTGCTTAGCCAACCATGCCATGGTGGAGCCAAGTGAGCACCGCTCTTCGAGTCTTTCGCGGCTGGCACTGACGCTTTATCCTCGCGCGCGTACTTGCTTTCTTTTTTTTTTCTTTCACTGAATTCTTGGCGTGGTGGTGGGCTTGCCTCTCGGAATGTGTTTGCCTGAGAATACTTCTTCGTGTTGCGGAAGACAGAGCGAGGGGCTGAGAGACAGATCGAACGCGCCGCACCGATCGAGCGCCCGGAGTAGTACTCGGGCGCACTGAGGCGAGGGTGTGTGTGTTACGTACGCCGGGCGTGAGAGTGGCCCGGCCCACTCCAGTGCTCTACGGTGCTTCCTGCGGGCCGGCGATTAACCGGGCTGGCGACGGCGGCTGTTGATAAAGCGACGGTCGCGCGCCTCCCGGCGGAAAACCGATCACGCACGGCCGTCCGAGACCACTTCTCCCGGCAGCCCCTGGAAAGCACGCTTCCTGCCTTACGCCGAAGCTATGCGGGCTCGAGCTCTGGCGTCGTTTCCTTTCTGCCGCTTCTTCCTTTTCTCTCCCTACTTGTTTGCGCTCTGTAGACGTGGAGTCACGTGTGCTTTGGTGGCCGGTATCTGCGGCGCGTGGCTAATGACGCTTCGACGTCGGGAGTTGGTCGGCTGGAAAGGGGAGCCTCTCTGCGCGCTCCAGAGTGTAGAAAGAGGCCTACGGGCCGATGTTTGGTTGGATGGCAGCCGTAGCTTGGCGCAGTCCTGCTTTTTTCTTCTTCATTGGGCCTCGTTGGGCCTCGGGTCGGGCGGAAGCTGCCTCGGCATCTGACGACGGTCAGGGCAGCATTTATCGACCACTGCCTTCCAGCGGAGTACAGCGCCTGGCTGACCTTTCCTAAACCCATATTCTTCCGGATTATACGAAGTTTTAGCTTGCTCGGCGCCTCTGCCTTGTTGGAGAAGTTCAATAAATTTCCGCGTCCAGTGGGGCTTTTTTTAATCGATTAACGCAAAAAATAGCCTATAAATATATATTTGCATGGTTGTTACTGTAATTAACGGGGCATAAGTGCGCATTCCTATAACGAACATCTCGGGAAATAGAAGCTAGTTCGTTATATCCGTTTTGGCTATATCTGAACATGAAATGTTCTACACGAAGGGTAACGGGAAACGAAGATTTGTTTTTTTATAACCGGCATTTCGTCAGAACCGGCTTGCTATACGTGAGCTACTGTATGCAGTTCCCCTACCGACGGGAAAGTGAAGGGCGTTTTGTATTCGCGGCGACAACGTCTTGTGGCGTTGTCTCTTGTAGTAGAATTGAGGTGAAATAAAGTGCAAACACGTTTGTGAACAAGAACAAAAAATGACCTCAATAACCGAGGTCAGTGAAGTCCAAGTGACTCTGCTCATCGATGGTATTGATTACAGGGGGAATGGCACCCTAACAGCTCCGTAGGCGAGTATCACCAGTACATCATCGCGGCCGTCGGCAACCCTTTGAATTGTCGGTGCTGTTCAATTCGAGCTCTTATCGTTTCAATTTCGTCTCCCCGTGCGTGACGGAGGCACGCACCGACACTGTTTCAATTTCCGCCGTACCGAGTGAACAGTTTCATACCGTTATGATTCAAGTGCCAGCCGAGCGGGGAAAAAATGAAGGCGCCCAGCGGATGCCGCGATAGCCCCTATGGTTTCGCCTCTGTCGGCGCGTGCACTACGGCGGAGGACGACGCAGTCTGAATAAAGAGACGCCGGCACACCCGCTCCCGTAGGCCGGACGGTATATTATGGGTTGCAGCAAAGCGCCCTACCGTTCCTTCTACGCACGTCCCCACTGTCGCATCGGTATTCATGGCGCGTCCCCCGGCCCGTGGTTTCTCCCGGTTAGAAGGGAAAACTGGCACTATTTCTTCTTTTTTGCCCGTATCCCTACTTCAGCGTCACACTCCGCCCGTTATTTTCTTTTTGCCTGTTTGAACTGTCTGGGTGTCTCGCTCTCTTTTTTCCACGTCTGTGCAGGCCTTTACGAGGTCGTATAGTACGGATTTTGCAGTTGTGGACGTCGGCGACTGTTATGGCTGTGTCCATACCGCTTTGTCGGCAGCCGAGCATTACAGGCTTGACGCGTCATTGCCTTAGCGCCGCCATTTCCCATGTCAGGGGAAGGGTTTCGTAAGGAATGTCTGCTGCGTGGATCGAGGAAGAAAAAAAAAATGGAAGCATGGAATATTGATCGGGGCAGCTAGGACAACATGCTAGGGGCCAGTAAAAGCAACACCGACTCGACAAGAAGGTTACTTATAAATGGCGATCCATCGCCATACTGGCATCAAGAAATTCGCTTTTTCCGCCCTGCGCGCCTCTATTTTGTAGACTATAACCCCGAGCTCAGGCGAACTGGCGGATGACTCTGCACAACTTGCAGTGCACAGCTGGGAGCTCGTGCTTTTGGAGCATTCGCGTGTCTTGGCCGTTGTTACAGTTGAGTGCATGGTACTCGTGTTTTCCTTCTTGCATTGTATTGGGCTTGATGTAAGCTATGGTGCTGTATGTATGCGTCTTATCGCAGTATGCGTAATTAGGAAATCAACGCTGTATGGTGTTCTCTCGTCATTATTAGTTCTGACCGGGTAGTTTCGGGCTCTTTCGCCAAGTCGTTCAACCAATAAACTTGCCGCTTCTTCTGCTAGTATCGGTGTTGAGTCTCAGTTTCTCGCGATATTTCGCCTTCCTTCTAGTTTCGCTGAACTCTCAGATATTTTTTCCCTCTTGCCCCTTCGCCTCTGGGGTGAGTTCGTATTTAAATTCCCGAGCCGTCTTTTAAAAGTTGTAAGCTGAATATATAACAACGCGGGTGACAGCTTTGGTGACTGCATTGTTATTACAAAACGCGACCTGTACACCTGGCTCCGAATAAAAAAATGTTCACCGACAGTGGGATCGCGGTGCGCTTTTTATGGCAGAAGTTCCGCGCGCGCTCATGGATATTGAACCGAAATTTTTCGACGGGCATTCTAGCAGTGTTTTCAGCTTCATATCATGGGTTCGCGCCGAACCTCTTAGAAGAAACGACGTAACCTTTTCACCCTTATTTAAAGGAGCCATGAAGAGAAAACACAAGTTTGGTTCATTCAAAAGATTGCCTCGTTAGAATCACACTGACACCACTTTTAACGTAAACTTCACTCAAATAAGCTGCATAATTAGGAAAAAAGGGAATGGCCATGCGACCCACTAGCTCATTTCCCGCAACGGAACCTATGATGTCATACCAGACAGCTCTGCGATTGACGGAGAGCGGCAAAAGCAAACGCAAATTAGGCAGAGCTATAAGCTTGCTGAACGAGCTATTTACGCTTAAATTTAGGGCACATTATTTTTAAAGTCCTAAGAATGGTGGGACAAACAGTCGAAGTTACGAAAGCACATGTAAACATAGAAGTACCGATGCGTACTGCTGTTGGTACTGCTCGTACTATGCTTGCTTTAGCTGCACAGGACTGCGGGGCTTTGGGGTTGTCTCAGACGACACTGGCCGATTGACGCAACCGTCGATGTCTACTTGACCGCATTTGTCGAGCAGCGAGCACCATGTTTCCCGAAACGATTGTGTCCGTGAGGAAAACAAGCCAAGTACAAATACGTTCACAAACAAACCAAAGACAGAAAACGGCTTGCCACGGTGTGGTGGCGCCATCTAGGTTCACTAACGGTAAACACAGCCCTGTGATGTCATTGCAGACTACGAAAACGCATAATTTAGCGGGAAAAGCTTACATTAATTAATTTCTCATTGAATAAAGCATCGTTTGCATTCGGGCAAGCGCTGGGAGCACTATAAAACACGAAATATTTCGAATAACACAAACTTGTGTTTGTCTTCATGGCTCCTTTAAACTGGAGGCGTGTTCCAGATCCCAACGGTGTTATTGGGCTCACCCTTACAGCGGAGTTGCATCGGCCAGGCTACGCGAATAGCTCGAGCCCTCTCTTTCACGCTGTTTTTTAATGCGTAGCATTCTTTGCCGAGTACCCCCACAGCCAGGACCGTGTAACGCCCTGCATTTCCACAAAAAGGCAGATATCGCGGAAGTTCCACCTATAATCGCTATAGTACCGTAAATGGAGATAACTGGTCGCACGGATTTTTGGAAAACTATAAAATAACAAAAATATAAAAAGGGAAAATGGCGAACCGTGTAACGACCTGCATTTTCACAATAATGCAGATTTCGTGAAAGTTCTAAGTGTAATTGTTGTAATAACGTAAATGGAGGTAATTGGTCGAAAGAAATTTTGAAAAACTGAAAAATAAGAAAATATTTAAACATTACGGAAAATGTCAAAACGTATACCGTATGGCATTTCCACAATAGTGAAGATTTCGGGAAAGTTCCACCTGTAATCGTTATAATAGCGTAAATGGCCATAATTGGTCGAACGAAATTTTGAAAACTAAGAAAAATATGAAAAATATAATATAATTACTGAAAATGACGAACCGTGCAACGCCCTGCATTTCCAAAATATTGCTGACTTCGCGAACGTTTCACCTGCAATCTTTATAATAGCGTAATTAGTGATAATTGGTACAACATGATTTAAAAAAAAAAATTGGATAGAGAAAACTCCCAGTCAAGACAGGCGGCATAAGAATGCTACGCATTAGTAGATAATTCTCTGAATTTCTGTACTTTTTTTTACCTGGAGGCTGTTGACTGAGCGGTTTGTGCATTCCCCCGCGGAAGCCGGCCAGCTGCCTGAGCTGTATTGCGGCAAAGCCAGCAGTATCTGCTGGTGCTCACAGTCCTCTGCTGCTCACCTTACGAAGTGAGTAGAATACATATTGAGGAGAGGCTAGGGGCAGTGGATTCACCTAAGCGGACTCTTGCTACCTCTACACGAAGCGCGCGGACAGGCAGTGGCTAAGAAAAAAAAACTAGAATGCTAAGCGGGAAATGGGGATCGGAGACAGCCAAGATGACCGAATAAGAAGCAAGGCAGACAGAAAAAAGTTAGGGACGTGCTGCATAGAAAAACTTGACATCAACAAAGACAATTTCCATAATAACTCCAAGGACCGTGCTTTGATTTTCGAGGCTAGAGCAGGCCTCTTGAGAACGAAGGGCTTTGCGGGGAAGTATACCCAAAACGATGGGGAATGCGAGGTCTGCGGAAACGAAACAAACAACTCGGCAGATTGTGTTGCAATGTGGTTGTATACATCCCAATATACATCTGGGAAATCTTCGTCTTCCCGAAGCCCTATGGTTTAAAGGGAGCACAGAGACAGTAATCTACAAGGCTTTACAGGTGACAAGAAGAGGACTGCAGTGCTGGTGGGCGAAAAGGGAGGAGGGGAATATAGCATGAGACAGCTACCACCTGAAACGGACAGATATACTATATTTGAGCCACCACTGGCAGCAGCTCTGCAATTAAATGAGTAGTACAACACAGGTACGTTAGCTTGTTTGGTGATAGGGCACGTCAGCACCCTGGTACAAAGGGAAGCCAATAACTATCGGCCAAGAAAATTACGGTATAAGCTTCCAATCCATCACATGGCCCCATCGATTCGTGTATCTTTTATTGTAGGGTTAAACGCAGCGCAGGCGATGAGGCGCGCCGTACTGGAGGGCTCCGGATTAATTTTGACCACCTGGGGATCTTTAACGCGCGCCGAAATCTCGTGCACAGACTCGTGTATTTTAGTACTGCATGCAATCGCATATACAAAGAGGTCACCGCAGGGATGCTGCAACGTCATGTGACGCGGCAGCTGGAAGTGACGTCACCCAGGCCCCTCACTGCAAATAAGCAGCGGTCAGCCACACGAAACGTGTGCTGTTGCTGTGTTACCCTGTCAAAGCTGTGTTACGTGTAGGCAATGTGCATTTCGCAGCCGTGATATTCGTACTAAGTGAGAGGTTCGCCTGCCATTATAAGCATCATCTGAGTGTGCGGATTCCACAGCAGAGACCAAGCGTGAGCCACGCATGTAAAGATTCCGCCAGAAGACCGCGCTTCGACTCCGTCGCTGCACGCGATCCGTTCCCTTCAGGAGCTCAGTGATGAATCTTTTTCCCTTCTGCGCGTCACGTTACCTCGCGTGTTTACAGCGCGACGCACGCTCTTTCTCCAGCTCTTCGATGACTCGGCGCCGAAATGCCGGCCTCCGCCTTTAGCGGGCACTCCGCGCGTACCCCCCGTTCTCTTCTTCCCGCCGTTCTCCGAAATAGCGCTAGCTTAGCCCGCTTTCGCCGTTTCCAAACGACTGGCAGCGCATTCTTAGCCGCGCAGTGTTTAGGGCGTACCCTCCCCCTTTCATCCCGCTTCGATTTTGTGGGCTGCGCGACAGTGCACGGGCGGGGTGAGGGTGGCTCTTAACCGAGCGATGGCGTGCAGGGGTCGCGGAGAAAAGCGTCGTCGTGGCGTGGTGCCGTTAGCGTGCGCCGATGGCATCGGGCGCCGTCGACGCTGCTCCGGCCGCCGTTATTTGCGACCTCCCCATTTTCCTCCCCTGTCGCTGTTCTTGCGGCTTGTTCCTCCGACTGTGCGTCCCGCAGTTCCAGATCGTACGTATGCCACGGCGGCCGTGAATGGGCAATAGAATCGAGAATGGCATCTGGCGCGCGCCACCAGCCCTGTCGTTCCCCCCCAAGCATCGCCACTGCCCCCATTTCCGTTTCGTTCGCCGCATGACGACGGCGGTATTTCGGCTATAGAAAGCCGCCTGTCGAGCGGAAAGCACCTCGTCATAGGGTCGTGCGGACGCTGTGCGCGTTCGGAGCGGGCGTCTTGTGCGCGCCTCGGTAGCACGATGTGTGTGTAGACATTCCACATGTCCTTGTCGTTGCTCTCTTGCGACTTTTATTCTGCAGACGCTTCCTACACGCTGTAAATTTTTGGCTTTGGCGTCCCGGGAATGTTTTTTTTTTGTTTTTTTGCACCAAGGAAATGGCCAGTGACTTCGACGGCTCAGATGTGCTAGCTGTGGAAGGAGGTGCCAATACCGCTTGTTGTAAGTGCTCGACATTTATAGGGCGAGGCCATTTTTTCTTTTTACTGCGAAGCTGTCTATGGCAGGATGCGGAGTTTTATGGCGTCGGTGGGGAAAACGCAATTCGAGAAAGCCAGCGTACAATGACCATGCTTACGCCGATAAGGTCGTAGGGTCTTCACATTTTGGTATAAGACGGCCGACATTGTTCTCGGAAAGGTTTCTTTCCAGTTATGCATTTGTGCTTGGAAGAGAAGACGACTTTAGGGAGACTAATGTAAGCTTGGTATGACTAAAGTGGCTTTCCCACATTGCATGTTGCACAGTGAAACCTGCTCAATGAACACAATGCTGTGCGAACGGAGCCCCATAACAATGACGTGACTGTAATCGTCGATGGGGTGCCGATACTACTGCGGCACCCGAAACGCGTGGCCCCGAGGTGCCTTGTAAGCGACTGGCGAGAACCGATGATCCATATCGCGAGTCCGAGAATGCCGCAACACGCCTTCGGCTCCAAGGTGCCAACTTGGAAGGGTTCAAGTGCGCGTAGGCCAGGTTCCAAAGAGACTTTCCGGGTCGCAATAAGGTAGCGAATCGGCCCAGTTGGAGTGCGTTCATGATGGTCAGATGATTATAAAGAGCGGAGACACGTGCGTGAGCCATCCGTCAATTTCGCTTACGGATGATGAGGTTGTGTTCCTAGACAAGGCGGGTGCTTAAGTGGTTGCTTGACTTAAGATTTTTGAGCCGTTTGTGGTTTTTATCTCACTTTTTTGCCTATATAACACGTGTTTTTTTTTCTAATAAAAGTTCAGCTGCTTTACAGCGCTTGTGTCGTCCTTACTCTTCTTGTCCGGTTTTCATCTGCGCTGACCATCATGAATTTTCCGGGTCGCCATTTCGGCTCGGGCTGCACTGTGCGCGACAGATTGCGGCTCGATAACGACCTGATCGCAGACAGGAAAGTGCGGCACACACCATTCACTCACTGGGGAAGCATTGCATTAACATTCCCTAATGCACGCTGCTTCTCTGGACAACCACAGTCGCAGAGGGAAATGGCGGATGAATTTTTTGTTTTTGTTTTATGGATGTCTGGCGTACGTTTAGCCCCAATAAGGAGAATACGGAAGTACTCAGGAAAAAAGGATGGAAGCGTGAGTGGGTAAAGCTATGGAGAAGGGAGGAGTGAGGTTTACGAGTGATAAAGCTTCTTAGAGGAGGTTGAATCCGGGAAGCTAGGTGCTGTTGTGCCCGAGCGCCCGGCCCAAACCGCCTGCGGGAGGCGCGCCCCAACTTGATTGCGCAGCAAAGTCGCCTGTCATTTCCCCTTCTCAACGGCTGGGCCAAATCATGCCTCGGACGAACGGCACGCGGCAGACGCGCAGCGACGTGCTTGGAGACGGCGCCGCTGAGTCGCCTTCCCTTGCCCTGTCATGGCGGCTCGGCTGACGCAACCGCTTCGCCTCCATTCATCGGATTCAAAATTCGACCAGCGAGAGTCCTGATTGGAGCCATTCAAACCGCTCGCTGCTGCAACGGACCCCCGGGGGTATAAAACCAGCCCGGAAGCAGCATCAAGCGCGACACTTTTCGGAGGCACCGAGGGGAGACGTGCTGTCGCCTTTGTGCGAGCCATATCACCCTTTTGTTACCCTTGCACATTCTGTATATAAATGTTGCTTCAACTCTTCGTCGGCTTGAGAACTTCATCGCTCTGCTCTGCACCGCGTCGATAGCGGACGGAACAAGGCAACGTCGCAACACCGGTGAATGCGCTCGGATGACCAGTCCCAACAATGGTGACTGCGGTGGAGATGCCCAGTCCCAACAGTGTGCTCCAGCCCGGTGACGGGTTGCTCGACGTACAATATCGCGCCGCCCTTCTCTGATTGGACACCCCTGAGGTCACCCCCAGTTAAACTGGCTGCACAGGGAGGTCGTTCTATTTTCCGGAGGTCGCTCCCTTATCCGGAGTGCGCGCTGGCCGTCGAGCGACGAGCTCGGAATGCCAAGGTGCGGCGTGCACTTCCATGAGCTGTGCGGACAGGATGGCCACGGCTAAGCTAAGTCAGGTTTAGGGCTAGCAGGTGCGAGTGCCTTTATTAGGGCAGCTTCTTGAGGCCCTAGGCAGACAGCATTAAGGCTACCTCCGTCTACCTCCGTCTAAGGCTACCCCGTCTCTTTCTCTCTCTCACTTTTACTTAACCTGTCTCTTGGATTGATGGAGAAGCAATGCAACAAGTGTGTGACTTGGAACTGCTCTTAAAATACGACAGCTTTGGCACAATTTGAGCGCCGGCCATTACAGTTTTATACTTGAAAGTGTATGCGTGAATATTGTTCGTTCAAATGCGATTCTATTTATGAACCCACCCAATCATCAACGTTACGGCCGTATAATAATCGAAACGGGGTGGAGTGGTCACTGGACGAAATATCCTGGTATGCAGTATAATTTTTTTAGAACCGTTTCAGCTTGGCGATCAAAAAACTACATATGCTACCAAACGTCATCGTCTACATACCAACATATGTAGAACCGTGCACTAATTGGATGGGGGGGGGGGGGGGTGTAGGGGAGATTCAAACAAGGTAGAGACTTACAGGGACTCTGAAACACTTCTGAAAAACGCCTTCACTCTTTCCTTCGTGTCTGGAAGCCCTTTCAAAGCTATAGTTATCAACAGCACGCAGCGGCACTGCGTGATTTTCTCGTCGCAGCAGAACTATCCGCTTGCCGTTTCTGCTTTTCTTTGTGGCTTTTTTCTAAAGTGGCTCTCGAATGCGTTCATTTCTGCAACTGAAGGAAATCCGGCCAATAGCCGCTACATTGCTGTAATGACGTAATTCGAGCGCTCAAAGAAAGCCAAGACTCGGGATAGAGAGAAAAATCTTTGAGCAGGTTTCTAAGTTATCTGACGGCCGTTGAGGCACTTTATGACCCCCTATTCTAATTAGTGGACGTGTTTGCTCAGTACGTCCTGAAAGAATGTAGGATTTTTAAAAAAAGTTGCAAAAAGTGTTGCAGGGTCCCTTTAATCTCACACCGTCGCCTTTTGCAATTGTGCTTCAGTGAGGTACCCGATGTAATCGCAGAGAAAGAAAAAATTACCAGGGATAAAATGAGGAAGCCCGACTACAGAGTAAGCAGAAAGATAGAAAGATGTCTGGGGCGTAAATCTAGCGGCGCACATGGCAGGATTCGAGGGCATAGTTTGACGACCCGCGAATGAAGCGGTCTCTTCTGTGGGTGTGACCCCACGAGGCACGTACGGGATCAGCGCTTTCGTGAAGCAGTTACGCCTGTCTTGTTTATCTCGCGTTTATTTCCGGTCTCTTTTTCTTGCTTCGCCTGTCGCTTCGCCTAGCAACCGCATTTCGATGCTCACCATTAATGCCTCGCATCACGTTCGCTCTTGCTAGACTAAGCCGGAAGCGCGCGGCCACGCCGTAAATTCGTGTTTGTGTGGATGGGTGTGCGCGTGCGTGGTCGCCAACAACCGAACAGACGAGTGGTGCGCGCACGGGCCGCCCTCGTAAGTGGAACGTGTTCTCAATGCTGTGCGAATGCGACGTAGACAGTCACTTCGCGGATGCGTACGGACAGGCTCTAAGGCCTATCGACGATCGGCGGACGTCTGTAATACACCTGTCACACAGGCACTTTCAATCCGGTTTGACGCGAAGCGCGATTGACTTTTCGAGCGCGCTGGACGCACCGCCGCTGCTACACGGCACGTTTCAATCCCAATTGAGAAGTTGCACCGATTGCATTCACCTGCAGACGGCGCCAAAAATGTACTTCGTGGCCGCCGTCTGCTAACTTTGCGCGATCGTATACGTAACTATATGAATGTTACCGCACGCTTACTTGGGTCAAGTTATTTGATACAATTTGGGGCGTTAGTTTGAAGTTGTCACCTTCTGCGCCATTACTCAGCGGGGACGAGAGTATCATCGCTTTCGTCCGATCGCGCTTGGAAACCTCAAGATTGCGTGGGATCGACTTAATCGCGATTGAAAGTGCCCGTGTGACGCGCCTTCCGGGCTGCTTTCAAGAGTATCCTGGACATAAGACCAACAATATCTACAGCGAAGCCGTTTACCTCTCCCTAGCCACGTATGCATCCCCAGCATGCGTTCTCGGGGGGTATCCATGGCGGCTTAGGTCCTCATCAGAGACACTACGTGCGGTCAAGAAGGATGGCGGCGGATGGGGGAGACCAGACAGGGGAGATGGGAAGGAGTGTAGCGTCGGCGCTTCAGCGGTCGGGGAAGCTTTAAGGCCACGTAACAACCACGTGCACATCTAGCCGTCGATCGCGCAACACGCAGCAGGTTGTAGCTAAAAGAAAGAACCAGAGGGCATAGAGTTTCTCACTAGCTTACCTAGAGTGGAATCTGGCACTAGCGTCCACGTGATTCGGCGAAAGCGCCTCCATGGGTGCCGCCATACCGTGTAGTTCGGCCGGAAGTTCGGCGCGGCATGGCCGGCAACGACTTTGTGTCTACGCAAATTGAGTTTTTGTATAAAAAATATCTGCCAGAAGTGCCGCTGTTAACAAATTTTAATTTGTATAAGACACTGTGTTAGAGGGCTTATGTTGCAAAACAAATTTGGGGGTTACAAAGCAAAAAAAAAAAAAAAGAAGAAGTCCTGCCTTTGGCTCACGCCGCCAGAGACAGCAAGCCGTCCTGGATATATTTTTAAATTATTACATACTCCAAACTGGGTGAGGTTTTCTTTGATTTTTTGTAATATTTAGCTGGAAAAAATTGTTTAGATTGTCTTAAACTGTGTTCTTGCTTCCTCTCAATACAGTATCATTGTGGTATGCTGCGCGCTTTGGCAGGCGAAGCAGATGCAACATAGAGATGCAAGAATGATGCAATCGCGTCCTATTTATTTGTTTTCTCCAAGCAGGGATAAATAAACCTAGAGGCGAAGCGTATTACAGCAAGTGTATCTTCAAGCACGTGCGCAAAACATTACAAAATTGCATGAATGCTTTAAATGGCAAATAAATGCTGGCTTGTCGAGTCGCTATGTATGCTGCCTCATTCCGCCTGCGCAAGGCAGTGCATGCTTCAAGGGGTAAGTACACGCAGCAACGGCGACGAGCGACGCTAAAATCCTAACTGAATGGGTACAGAAAACGGATAGCGTGGGCTAGCGTAGCTTATTTAGTGGCTATAGGGTGGGCGACAGCAGCAAGCGGTATAAACTGATACAAATGCCGCCGGGGCCCTCGCTCGCTTTTTTGCCGGCCTGAGGCAGCCCACAAGCGAGCGGCAGCGACGATAGAGTGAACTGTAGCGACCACGACAGAGGACATTGGCGGCAGTGTATTAATTTTTTTTTCGCTTGTCGCTGCCGCCCAGTACACTCTGTTGTTGTACATCTTGAGTTACGTGTTCCGCGTCGCTTGTCGCCGTCGCTGCATGTGGTCACCCCTTTCATGTTAAGAAACTCGCCGCTAGCGCGAGCACATGCGTTGAGTGCTAATAACGCTGTTATTTAGACATATATATCTGTGATGGCCATTGAATGCCAGAAAGTGGCACCCCGAAAACGGAAAAGCATACCGAAATCAGAACTAACAAGCACTTCAGAGCCGAGAAGCCTAATCCATAGCCCTTTGCACTAGCCACTTGCTACCAATCCGATTCCCACAGTACCCACAATTCCCATGGCGGCGTGCGATCGCAGCGACACTTTCCGCTCTAGGTGATATTGAGAAACTGTATGCAAGAGGGTGTGCAACGAGCAGCTCCGCACCTCAATTACAGCTTGGCCGTCTGGGTGTATTGGCGCCATTTTTTTTCAAAATAATTGACATGGATGTCTCTAGTTCTTTCATGTACCTTTAGCAGTTGCGGTTGAAATGTGATTTGCCTGATTGTCCGCTTAGAACGCAATCTTGACAGGCTAAAACCGTCACATTGCTAAACCGTTCGGATGGGGGTTTCTTTATCCGTGTATGCTTATTGCTACGTGGCATGGAAAAATTGCGCCCAACGCGCTGAGCCCACGATGTGCCGAGGGCTTCCCTGATGCCTGAGCCTTGTCTGCGAAAGTCCAGTTTGTCTCAAGACAGGTCGCAGCAGGCCGTGTTTTTAACTAACGTTTGCTGTTGGAATCTTCGAGTGAATTATAATTTCCGTTTTTCTAGGCTATATCGACTATTAACCCTAACTGCTGATGATGATGTTTGGATTTCAATGGCGCAAGGCCAACTAACGCCAAAGAACGCCATAACCCTAAATGCGATAACGTCTCAGTGTGAATAAGTTCCCGCGCACCGGAGGGACGTTAATTTTTCGAACTGAGGCCTGTCGCCACCCGCAACAATTCATCATTTCAATCACCGATTTGGTTTATATGATTTGCAGCGAAGAGTATGCGTATCGTGGCCGCGGCGTCTTCTGCCGTAACTCGAGCCCCGGGCGCAGCTCGAAGCTCGAACGAAGATAAGATAGGACACGTGCATCCTGGCCACGGAGGAAGGATAAGACAGGAGGGGAAACAAGGCTTCCTATCGCGACCAGATAATGTCAGAAGCGGTCGTCGTAGGTTTATCTAGCGGCATCTGCCGCGGGTGAAGAAACTGCGCGGCCACCGCGATCGGCATTTCACTGCGCAGCCACGTAATGAATTGCGGCCACTATCATTTCACCCATCAGGTGCCGCTACCATCTCCTTCACCGTCGCAGATACGAAACATTGCAATCTGTCCTTATTTTCATTGTGACATTACCTGGTCGCTCGTCCGTGCTTGCTGGAATGGGCCGCTTCGCCTCCTATATATTCTTGCTCGGTGACCCTGGCGTCCTCTTGCGTTACTTCGCGCTGTGGCCGTGGGTCTCTTCCGCATCTTTCCCGTCTTTCCCTTTTGTGGAAAAGCATGCCATGGAAAAAGTCACTTAGCTCCGGCAAACATCGCTTTACATGTTGCGCGTCTATTTCTACGAACGTCCGGTCCTCACGCAATGCAACGATGTTCTTTCCTTCGGTTTCCTCCATCAAAAGACGAGAGCATCCCGCGGAAGAGGACGGTCGACTTCGTGGAGCCCAGAGCCCGCTCTGCCTCCGTGCATCACGGGTGGCCTTCAGTTCCACGTGCCCTCTTCCGCGCGCTGTTTTCCAAAATTGGGTCTGCACTATCGGCCATCCATCTTCTCCGCATCGGCGACGGAAGCGGCTGCGGCTCGGACGGGCGTCGCCTCCCAAAGAGGAGGGCGGAGAATATCGCCCTGTCGCCACCCGTTTGTCCTCCTGTTTTGGGTTGTTATTTCACACTCTGCGCCGATTGATAGTGTCTTTCTTTTTATCTGCTATTCGACCGTGAGAAAAGGCACGGTCGCGCCGCTCTTCTCCAACCGGCAGCAGTCTTCTTGGTCCCTTCCTCCCCTCTCAGTGGCGACGGGCGTGGCTGCCGGGAGCTCTGGAGGGGAGAAATTGCGTATAAAGTGCGCAGCTACGCAGAGTGGGGGGCCTTTCAGCACCCTTCGGCGGCAGGCCTCTTAGATTCCTCAAAACTTTTCGCGCGGAAGGACGGTGGAACCTTCGCTGTATTGCCGTGGTTGGCACGCAGCTCCTCCCACCGATCGCGTAAGCTGGGGAAAGCTTTTTAAAATATTTAAAAAAAAGAAGAATTTTATTGAAGATTGCATCCTGGTAACTCTGTGGGTTACAAGTGTCGTGAATAGATGCTGTTTAACTTTTAAGGTGAAGGTAGGGTGTGCTGACGGAAGTAATAACACCGTTATAACGTTTACAGCGTTGGGCCGCTATATGCAGCCTTGGGCTGCTACAGGCAGCGTTTGGCATTAAAAAGATGGTGGGGACTGTGTACCATTCCGTGCAACCAACCGTATTGTTGTAGGTTATGTGACGCCTTAAGGGGTGACAATGATGACTATTTGATAACATAACTTGTGACATCTGTAATGGTAATTTATTTAATCTTACGATAGCGACGAATGAAAGCATTACGTCCATTTATTCTTCCCGCGAATTTTTATTAAGCCTGTTAATTAATTGCCTTGATAAGATGACGAACCACAGTTAACGTCGCTATGTAGAAGAAACACAAAGTCGTCTATTGTTTTTCTTTTGTCTTCTCAACGGTTTGTTTATGCTACGGGAGGGACATGTAATGTTTACGGGTCAAGGGGTGTGTGCATAATATGGTAATCCTGGAAATGCTTATTCGGACGCTGCAGATGCGTGTTTACGCTCAGGCATGGGCGCACACACAAACACAAATAATATATGCATATCTGCTTGAAAATCAAGGTTCCTATGAATCGGCCATTGCTCGTGTGCAGATTCTTCGGCAAAGCCGTTCCTACGCACCTCCGGAATGCACTCAAAGCAGCAGCGCTCCAGGAAACAGCTTTCCCAGCTTCGCCTCATTATAAGCAGGCAAGGGGCATCGAGGTTGCGAACCGAACCAGCCCACTGCTGTCTCTAGAAATATTTGTGTGTACAATAATTGCAACCTCCTCTGAGCTCTAACTAATCCGTATTCACTGTTAGGGTTACCTCATCGTCACACTTGAGCCCTTAGAGTGCCCTGAGACAGATTCGTACCTCACCCTGCGCCCCCAAACCAAATTAGAACCCCGCTGGGCCGGCCTGGCTGTCTCGGGCAAGTACACTATATAGGGCCATCTCTCCTTGTTGCTCGCACACGGGAGCGCTGGAGTTGGACCACTTAAGCCAGGAGGTGAACCGGACTTGGGTCGTGAGGTCCGTTTGGCTTAAATCTCTCTTGCTTTCCTGTCGCTTTCTAGGACTTTTTTGGTGTAAGCTTCTTGGACCCAAGCACAGCAGCAGACGGCTCGCTTTGGTTCGCGCTACTTAACGCGAGCTTGGGCCCCTGAAACTCTCCAGCTAGTGCAGCGAACCACGCGCCATTAAATTCGGCACTTCCTTCTTTGTCTTGAGCTTGGCACATTCGGCCGTGTCCGTTTCGGCGTTAGCCACATGTGTGTGTGTTGGGGAGGGGGGGAGGGGGGGAGGGGGGGGGTGCGTGTGCGTACGTACGTACTTGCAAGCGTGTGGAAGGGCGCGGGTGTGTTGCAGCTGAACATAGTGCCTGACTTGTAGCGAGAGCTCTGACTGGACACTCTAGCAGCGCCACATCTTTCCGGCAGCCGGAACAAGAAAACCTTGTTGCGCGCATTTTTTTGTTTTGTTTTAAATTTGCCGCTGTGGCCGTGTGACCGTGTTATGCCCGTGCATTTTTGCTACGAGCACATTCAGGGAACGACTTGAGCGTGTGTCTCCGCCTTCAGTACGTTTGGTTGTGTACGCTGACAAATAACCGATGATTTTTAAGATAAGGGTTCTTTCAAGCTGTCGCTATTTTTGTTGCCTATCAAAGAACAGAAGCCGTGGTCTTAGTTGGGCTGTCGTGATCTTTCTATGTACGTGGACATTTTCCCTTGAAAAATGTCGCGTACGAAGTTCGTAATACCGAATTGAGACTTTTTCGTCTAAAGTTATGCTGGGAAGAAGACATCAGCTCGGTACGCATCACATCAGACTCGACCTATTTCTATTTCTTGGCAATGGTCAAACTCGTGCTGTATTTCCTCCGGAAAAAAAGTTGACGGTGATGCGATTAATTTATGGCCACCCTATCCCGTAGCGCTTCCGCAGGCGTCATTCATCGCTGCTCCATCGCTGTGGTGGCACTACGACGTACGCCGCCGTCAAATCACTGGCCCGACGCCAGATTTATTTCCGTGTCTAAGTTAGAAATTTCAACTGCGCAGAAACAGCGTTCATATGTGTCTGGTTTTGCGGTACTTTTTTTTGTTTGTTTGTTTCCTGTCCCCTGTACCACGTGGTATTTGAGGGTCATCGAGCCCCATCCCTTGCCCCCAACCCTCACCCAACATACGAGCAGTGGGCGGGCCAGCTGGCCAGCATTGGCCTCTCAGTCCAGCGTAGCCTGGTGGAGAGGGCCGAGGCAGCCAGCGAAGACCAGAGTTTCCGGGCTAGAGGAGGCGCCCCCATCAGGTGGCGCTAAACCATCAGTGCATGAAGCTCGTTAGAAAGAATAAAAGTTTTTTCACTCATTTACTGCACCTTTAACTCAACGTCACAAGGGTGATAATTTCCTACTTCATATTCGAATTCTGTATCGACCTAGCTTGTGGCGAACTCACTTTCTAAAAGCAGCGATCATCTGAAAATAAACTACAAATGGTATTAAGAAAGCTTAACAAAAGTTTCGCAAAGTTCGTACGTATAGTGGAAACAAAAACCTGACAATCGTGCTCCGTTTATGTCGCTCCTATAGCGTGGGGCATCCGCCAACGCTGGTTCACTGCGTAGCGATCAGCGATCCGTCGCGGACGCCCAGGCAGCCTGTGGTTTGAACGCAGCGAGCGGGAAATAATCGATGACGGCGGCAAACTGCGAAAAGGCGCAAACCCGCATCGAAACAGGCAACGCCAAGGCGAGGGGAAGGTGGGGGGGGGGGGGGGGCGCAGCTGGGCCAAGAGTGAAAAATCGAAGGGCATGCAGCCCGCAGCAGTCGGCGCGGCCCATCGGGGATGAAACGAGTTACACACCTACCCGAGAGCGCACGCTGGTTAACGACCGCCGACGGCAGGGCGGAGGATGGGCGGAAGGCACGTGATTCAACGGCACTTGGAACTTTTCCCGGCAAACAGATAATGATGGAAGGAGGTGTGAAGGAGGAGGACCGTCCGGGTCAGAGCGTGCTGGCCCCGCTCCGGAGCTTCAATTTCCGAGTGGCACGAGGGGGCGAACCTAATTGCGAGTCGCGGATTCGGACCGCGGGTCAGGAGAGGCAATCCCGCGCGGGAGTCCCCGTAATTAAGAGGAGGCCCGAGCCCGGCTTTGCCTCCCTTGAAACGATGCTGCCCGGACGACCTGCCTCCGGCCTGCTTGGCCTCGCAGGGACGAACGGGTGGAATGAGAGACGCCGTGCGTCGTTCGTCTCCTGCGCTCACCCGACGCCTTGTTCGGCCGCGGTGGAGTATTGGATGGCAGTATGGCATCGCAGATGTGAGCGCAGGACGGTGTATTGCGCATTTCACCTATGTGGTACCTAATTGGGGAAAGGTTTGTTTGCTCAGTCAGCCCTTAATTCGGCAAATAAAAGTGTTCTTTTGAGGGAAGGTCTCTCCTCCTCATGTTAGTTACCACGTGAGAGAGATGTGACGGCGGAATCCGGTGGAGTCCTTTTTCGTACGGAAGTTCTGTGGGATATTGTTACCGTAGTGCAAATATCAATGAACAAGGAGGGAGGTATTTGGTGGGAATGCTGTGAAAATATTATCCCAACTAAGAGTGCAGTTTGATCGCAGAACCTCGTGCGTAGCCATCGGTTCGGAGAGCCACGCGTTCTTGTTGTGTTTATATATATATATATATATATATATATATATATATATATATATATATATATATATATATATATATATATATATATATATATATATACACACGCCGATGCATCGGTACGCGAACACTATTCAGGTGGGCGGCGCGTTGGGCAGGTGTATCAAGTTCAACAGCGCGACGCCTCCGCCTGGCGACTTCGTGGATCGCCTGGTGTCGCCGAAGCCTGCTTACCGCACCTTTTCCAAGCGAGCGGAGTGTTGTGCGCGTGTTTTACCGTCCTGACGCCGCCGAAGTGTTTCAAGCCGAAGCACGATTGGCGCTTTCTTCTCCACCGGCGACGCGCGTGGCCACAGGCGTAACGCTCTTCCGCTAGCTCGTGCCTCTCCTCTTCTAAAGGAATAGTGGCCTCGACGACCGCTTTCCTTCGCTTCAATCGGCTTTCGCCATTAAAAAAGGAGGTGCATGCCCGCATGTCTGCTCCCGGTTTTGAAAGTGGTAATGCTCTACGTCAAAAAATACATCTTTGTGTACTTGTGCAGCTTAGCTTGGAAGATACTTCGCCTCTGTGATGGCGCTGTACTTGTGTTGGTGGTTTGTACTCGACCCAACAGTACATGAGAAAGCCGAAGTAACAAAAGCTTGATATGGGCGAGTTGGTACGTTGTGCTTGATAATTACTGCGGCGCAATAAAACAGGAACAAAAAATGCAATGTGTTCTTGCACGTGTTTCTTCTTCGTCCCTGTTTTATGTCGCCGTAGTAATTATCAAGCACGAGAAAGCCGACTGTCATACATTACATTGAGATGACAGGACCATCCGTCATTGGCGTACGAGGATTTCGGTGGCAACCAGATGACAGCTGGTTTCATTTAGAGCCTCACACCATTCTGGACCACGTCTTCTTCTCAGTGGGGCATTGCAACCTTTGCCGATAGACATCGCGGCTTCTTATCAGCTCCCTTTTTCGGACACACAACTCGCGGACTCACGGTGAAGGAGGCATATTTTTGACGCATCGGGTGCCACTCGGGTGGAGCAATTGTCGACATATCATGCAAGGCCATAGCCCCACCTGACCAAGCTGCACCACCTCACCCAGCCGTTTTAATTGCTGTCAACGCCTGACGAGCTGACGCTTATGTATGGGCAACACATTTTCTTTTCCTGATTTTCTTGTTTTGTAATTTGGAAGAGTTCAGAAGGCTTGGCAACGTTGTTGATAGATCAAAGCGGCCGCGTGCGTTCTGTAAAGCCACTTCCCTTCTGAGTTGCGAATTTGAGCATGCTGGAAACAACGTTTCGGGCACGCTCAAGTTCGCCACTGATTGCTGACTGGAACCCCCACCAGTCTTGGCTCGTGTACGTAAGCCAGGCTGGAGTGTGCTAGAGCCGCTCCTGTTAAATGAGAATTAACAGTTTACCACCACCACACCACCGTTTGTGCTACCCTAGTTATCGCTGCGACGAACGAGTTTATTTATACGTTGTAGTCTTGTATTTTGATACCTTGTTTCAAATTGGCGCAATAAAAAAGAAACTGCCGCAAGCACCTTATCATCAAGGATGCACTTAACCCTGGACTTCTAGTAATGTTGGTGGCTGTCAAGCGCTGTGAAAACACTCTGGCGCCTGCGATGTTGGTGGAAGCATGCGTACTGCTGATCGCGTGCATGTTTCAATTATATCCGCTTTTATCTTTCGCGGTTTAGCGCGACTGTTTTCTCAGCGTAAGTGGATTGTGTTGACACTGGAGCTTCTTCCTATGTGTGCGAAGCACACTACAAATACCCACACGCCGTTTCCCAGCAAATCCGAGCCTTACATACCCCACTATACTGTTCTGTTTCTCGGTCTCGCTGTCGGCCTGTTCTCCCCGAAATGGAGCAGCAACCCCAATCCCGTCTTTCCGCTGGGAATATGCCGGGATTCGAACAATTAGGGTGCCCACCCTCTCTCGCCCTCGCTATCTACGTATTGTTGGCGCTGTTGCAGGGCTTTGTTTGCGCGTCGTTCCCCGCGCACTACTCCGCGAGAAAAGCGACGCAAGCCGGCACTCGCCGAATGAACAGATGTGGTGATTCAATAGGGTATCTCGCTCGGCTGCCGACGGGGAAAACGCACTTACTTCCCTCTTCCTTTTCTCATTGACGAATCGAGTCTGCCGTTATAAACAGCGGGCCCTCCCAAACAGTGGCGAGTTTGACTAGACTGGGCGTACGCGGAGCGACGCCCAAATCAAGAGAATTACCTTCGTCCCGGAGACGTCGAACAATACGCCCGGCATACTTGCCGGCACGAAAGGCGGATATATAGTTTTCTACAGGGGGTTGTGAAATAAACGAGTTTGTTGAGGTGCGTCGAGAATGCGCGCTTACTCGGCAATCGAGTAAGCGGGCGAGGCTGGCGCGATCGAGAATTCGCGACGTGCCTCAACAAACTCGCTTATTCCAAAACCGCTTATAGAAAACAATAAACCCCGAGAGACCCGGTTTGCATGCAAATTGGAGGCCTAACGCGGTGGAGCGCCGCTCTCGGGCAGGGCGTCCCCAATCAATATCGGGCATCACTCAGCCGATAAACGCGGTGGCGGCGTATGACGGTGCCCTTCTAGTAAGCCGACAAATTTGTGCACAAAGTAATGGGGACACGTCCGAGCAGCGCCAACAATGTCAGTAGTTGGGAAACGTGTTTGCGTGCATTTACCTGTGATGTGTCACACCGGCAGCGATGCTTGTGAGATTGCACCTTTGCGGCGAAGAAGGTACCCTGTGGCGTTCCACAGATAGAACACTTTACATAAAATACAAACATCCAGAAACTAGGAAGTGCCAGGCATAATATTCACGTTTTAAATGCAGAGCATTTCTTTAATTCACGATGTCACCCGTTCTTGGCGTCCGTAGTTGTCCGCATCGCTCGCCTCGACATGCCCGGCTCAGACGTTTCGCTATCGGCGCGATCAACATTCGATAGCGCGCCCAGGCACGTTTCAAGGACATTCTCTCCCCTCTCTCGGACTCAACGTGCGCCGAGGCTGCCAATTTTACTGCTGACGAGCGCTCTCTCGTCAGCAGTTGCCACAAGTGCAACAACATTAACGTAACGCAAACTACTTAACGTCGTGCGCCCCCGGAAATGCTCTGCATTTGATCGTGCCCCTCGCCAGGGGGATGTTTCACTGCGTCGACATCGAACAGTTTGCCACGCTTAGTTTCAGTTCCGTATCTCCCCTCCGCGGCCGTGGAGAGAAGGCGGCCGGCCGCGACTCTCGCCACCGCGGCGCTGCGGTTGCGAGTTGCGCTAGGAAAGCGAGCGTCGTCTGCTAGCGGGAAGCGGAACGCGTTCCGCTCGGCATCTCCGGTCTTCGCCAGTTCTGGCTGCGCACTGCAAAAGAAATAATTTCTGTCCCCTGGTGCCATTGCACTAGGATAGCGCCTATTCCAACATTGCTGGTATCAGTTCGGATTTCTGTCTCGCTAGAGTCGTCGAAGTGGGCCAAGATGGGTGCGTTCTGAAGGCGGGTACGTAGCTCATCGAATGCCGCTTGCTGCTCCCCTGTCCAAATGAATGGCACATTTATACAGCTATGTACAGTAGCAAAACTGGGTACATGAGTAATAAAGGAAAAACTGCAAACTTCAGCTAGACGCTAGCTCCAAGTGCGCACAAATCACTCGAGCTCCTCAGCTTCGTCTAACTCTTTTTGTCCTCGTTTGTAGCGCTCGATTTTCTTTTTCGTTTGTCGCTGTCGCCCACAGTATCTTTTGTACCCATTGTATTACTTTTTTTCGCGTCGGTTGTCGCCGTCGCTGCATGTGGTTACCCCTTTAATTTTCGAGCGTTCTGATCGTTCAAAAACGAGTTTATTTGTATATACTTTATTTTATTCTTGCCAAATTTAAATGGCTCTCGCTCTCTGCAAGTGCAGGCATCTACAGACAGTGGTGGCCGAAAGGTTCATTAAGTGACCAAGTAAATCAATCAATCAGTTAACCATTAACTGAGTCACTTATTCGTTCGATCCGCGATTTTATAGTGCCTAAATAATTGCGGTTAATGAATCAGTAAATCAATTCATCATTTAATCAATCAATCAGTTGCAACCATCTGACATTTTCGATTAAACAGCAAATCACTCAACCAAGCGCTCAGTCATTCAGTCTGAATCATCAAAGAAATCATCAAATAAATTAATTACACTCGGGTAATTGTTAAAGTTAATAAGGAAGTAAATTAGTAAATTTAATTCGACTGACAGCTTAGTTTAATCGCTTGAGTGAACGACGAAATTGGGCGCACCCGTGCGTCGTAGTCCAATACTTTTTCTTCTGACATCGCATTCTTCCGAGGGGGGGCGAAGAAGTAAATGGTTTTGTGACATTTGTCTTTAATAAACTACAGGTGCTGCCAAAAGCAAACGAAGCGCAGAAGTAGGATATTGGTATGCGGCTGCCATAGGGCCTGGCATCCTCACACTGGTCGGTCGTAGCAGCGCCGACCATTTGGTCAGGGAAAGTAAATGAACTCTGCCCCTGCAAACTACGGTGCATGAGCTCTGGTTCCTGATTGTCCCGTTTGGGGCACCGGAGCAGATTTTACTCCTCTGCACACTCACTAGATCCATCGCTTCTGAATATTCAAAATTGAGTGCTTAAGCGTCGTTACAGGCTCGACCGGTTTTGAGCACCGTTTTGTACCGCCTTTTACCATCTATGGTACCATGTCCGCCTACAGCGTGCTTTTTGTGCTATAGTCGTTGATTGATTGCGTTAATTTCTTGCAGGCACTACATGGACTTGCGCAGAAGTCGCCTTCCGCGGGAGGCAGCGGGGTAAGCAACGATGTCGAAGCCTCTGACGGCAAGAAGGACTGGCACGACCGGGCCCTGATGAGTCGCGAGGCGGAGGCCAAGGGTGCCGGCGAGCAGGGCGCCGCCTTCTTCCTTCCGGCCGGCCTGGACAAGAAGAAGGACGAGCTGTACAAGGTCAACGGCTTCAACGCCCTCGCCAGCGACTTCATCGCGCTCAACCGATCCCTGCCCGACATCAGGCACCCCGGGTGAGCTTCCTCCACATTTGCGTCTCTGTAACAGCTGCTCTAGAGGGGGGTATTCCTTGTGGGTTTATTAAGGCGTATCAGCTAGTGAGCCTGCGGAACCCTCACTGAACAGTGAAACGCCCCTTTCTTCCCTCAAAAGGTTGGCGGCTATGGGAGAACGGGTGTTTTGCCACAGAGCCCGTCAACTGAACACACCATATGCCCTGCTGTGCAGGCTTCTCCGCATTACGGGAGAGCTTTGAAGAAAGGCAGGCGTTCGGATGCGCTTTAAAGAGGACAGCTTCCTGACGATAATTCGCGCGGCGCCACCCTTTACGGTGGGTGTTACCCTACGGAGCTGTCACCAGGTTTGCATCTCAGTGTAGAAGGCCCCGGTGCATTCGTGCTTGGTATGTGTGCATTATGCACACACAGCTGACTACCGTTATTTCGACCAGGGCGGAATAACACCCTAACGCTAACACTCCCAGTTGGTACACGTAAATTGCGTGCTTCCAAAGGGTTTAGTCAATTGTTTCAAATAGCTGAGCTGGTGCTTTGCGAAATCCTCTCGGTATTAATTTAAATACCTATAACAATTGTCATTCAACTGTGAAGAAACCGTCTTCTTCACTTCACTTCACCTCTCTTCGAGCCATCGACCAAACAGGTAAGCTCGCAAGCCCTAAACATGGCTACGCCGATCCCGCAGCGAAAGTTATCACAGCATCCTTAGGCAACTGAAGAAGCTACGACTTGCGCACATTTCATGAAAAAGTCAAGGGGCGCCTATGGCGAGAGGTGCACCGAGATGCACGAGGGCGTCACTGGTCCATACACTGGTTCGTGAAAACCTGCGCACCGCGCTTTCCAAGCGTGGTGCGCTCACCTGACATACGCAGCATAGCTGCATGCCAGGTAGCCCTGCAGCTGTGCAGCTAAGGCTTGCAGCTATGCAGCGTGCAGCTATTAAGCGTGCAGCTATGCACCTTTGCCATTCATGGACGCAACTGAAGCAACGCGTCGTAAAAACGACTTAGTACACAAGCAACACACCCAACGACCAACAGTTCGCAAAGACTAAAAACCAGATGCTTCATGCTGTGACCCATAGTTCTCGCACGGTTTGGTCACATCATATTTAGAACCAGCTCAGCTGGTATTGTGCATAGTGCCTTGTTATGCAACCCCGAAAAGTAGAATTCGTATTTGCTTTTTTTTTTTCTTCTATTCAATAGCATTCACATATCCACTGTCACTATCCTGTGTTATCACTTTCTTGGTGATATCAACCTGGTTATAAGCTGGCACTCCAAAATGCATTAGAAAAGATTCACTACATGCAATATTCTCGACTCGGGTACCAGCAACCATCATAATAATAGCCACGCAATTAACAATGCATTTGCCAGAAAACCATGTAACAAAGAATGACTGCTTAAAGCAGTATAGCTGAACATTACTGTCCAAAAAAATTTTCAGTGTGGGCAAAATTTTGGCGGTTCACTTATGACTGACTGTGAGAGGAATCATCTTTTGCATTACGTGCCTGACACATTTCTTTCCCCTGCCATAAACTGCCTTTACTATCATTTCTTGCTTGGCTTTCGTTCAAGCCCAGTAGACAGACATGAAATTGCATCTCATCGTAGTCAAAGAACTCGTTGAAGGGACGCTAGAAGCAAAACCGAAGTTGATCTAAATAGATACGTGGCATCCCCAGAAAGTGAATACACCAGTCTCTAGGGCATTACCTTCAAAATAATCTCATTAATAACCAAAAAACGGAGCCATCAATAGCCCAGCAGAGATGACGTAAACGGTGACTAAGCCGATGTGCCAAGAGTCACGTGACGAACAACAGAAACGAGAAGCGCGCTCACAAGCTGTCAAAGAAACACATGAAATCTTTTTTTGCCCGTTAACGATCATACATTATAAAAAAAATTATAAATATGCAGGTAGAATTCAAGCCCTGCAGACATTCGCAAGCTGCAAGCGGTGGCAGTTGCGATGGTTATTGCAGGTCGGCGTAGTCGTATGTCTGTTATCTCCTTGTTTACATCATGCCGGCAAGTTGCACATCGGCCTTCCACGGTTCCTCTTTTCTGTGGACAGTAATGTGCGCCTGATAGAACAAGTTTTTTTTTTTTTTTTTTGCTTTTTCGGGTAGCTTTCTCTGCCCAAACGAAGTTTTGCAGCCAGGCCACCGGCAGCCGAAGCAGTGTGTGTGTGTGTTGTGGTTGCGTTCGCTTCGCTATGAAATGCGACGGCGTGCCCTTGCGGGTGGACTGTGCTTAAAATGTTGAAATTATCACTTGCGACAATTCAACCCCGCACCGGGAATGTTGAGTTTGCGCGATGTGCGCGATGCTTTAAAAACCTTCTCCGCTTGCTCCGGAGTGAAGCGACTTCTTCGCTCCCGTAAATTGCAAGAAGCGAGTGACACTTACGACGAACAGGAGGCAATCGATCGCCTGCTAATTGCGCGCTTCGGTCTCAAAGCGCATGTCGTGACGATGTGTTTGTTCGAAGCCATTTCTTGTTTTGAAATTGAATAATATGTGTCAAACCGAGTCTTCTTGCTGTCGCAACCGTCGGTGGTCCCTTTTTTGGCGTCCGCCTGCGTTCGAGCCGGTATGGGGAGACTGCAGAGTTGCCTGTATTCACCATTCTGATTGAGATCCTCTCTATCCCTCCTTTTTCCTTCTTCTGTCACTGTCGTAGTTCCATAGTGCTCCCCTCGTGGGAACACAGCCGAGCCGCCGGTGTGTATACACCGCTGCCGTTCTGTGCCCAGCATGCGTGACAGATGAAATGGCATCGCGCTTCGCCTCGCCTCACAAAGGGTCTGCCGGGGAAACACCGTGCCGAGACGGCGGCGTGGGCCTGCTCTTCGCTCCCCGAGTATTGTCGGGGCGGCGTGCGCGCGTGGCCGCGCACGGCGGGGAAAAGAGCACGCGCGATGCCTCCTGCTCGTCTCTTCTTGCGTATGGATATTTAGATCGATCGGGCGAACACGGTGAGTGTGTTCGAGATTGCCTCGCCGCATCCTCCCTCTCGGAAGGCCACCCGCGCTTTTCTCAGCCGCGTCTCGCGAACGAGGTGCAAGCCTCTTCCTACTTCGTCTCGCTCTCCGCCCTGGTTCGGAAACGCGCTACCGGGGATTGGCAAGTTCGGCCGGCTGGCGTGCATGTTGCGGGATCGAAGGGGCGCGAGATGGAGGTGCGACCCTCCAGCGCGAGACTGGGTGCGCTCCTCGTAACAACGGAATTGCTCCGCTCCCGGGGGGATTCGGCGCCTTCGTTACGCTCCTTCTTCTTCTATGTCCCTCCTCTCACCTCTTTCTCTCTCTCTGCCGCGTTGGCGCCCGATAGGGCTTGCAACTGTTGTGTCGTCGGTGAACCGTTACCGACGTGGTGGGAAGCCTCGGCCTGAAAAAAAAAAATAAAAACAAAAGTGCCTTCAGTGCGGCATGGCAACGGTGTTTTGTTCGAGCGTGAATAACGTTGATTACGAGTAATTATATTGCCGAGTGCAGCTTATTATCAACCGCAAGGCTGAAAGAATCTACCCATTCTGTTTGGTGAAATCGACAGAGCATGAGCTGTCTCGCTACCCTTTCCAGCGACATCAACCGCCGCCATGGCCGTGGCCCTTGTAAATATTGCTAAACGTTCAGCGGAAGCAGCTTTGACGCAGAAGCGCTCAGATGCGTCGCTTTGTTTTCCTGCTTACTATCAGCATGCCTGCCGAATAATAGCCAATTTCAAAAACAATGAACAGCGCGCTTCACCTTTCATATGTTAAAAATGGCGGTAATGGGCGTAAACGTGGCTGATTGCACCATTTTTCTCAAAAGTGAAACCACGTCACTCACTCGCCGGATTGGGAGGAGGAATATTGCTCGAGGTGCAGATAAAGGTGGTGGCGAAAGGCCGCTGACTTCGAAAGTTAATTGAAGAAGAGAAGGAAAGATGCGCAGAGACTTGCTTCTGCATCGGAAAACACGGTTTCAAGGGATAGAGCAAGTGCAACCCCTTACGGCAATGGTGCTTCAACTGTCTTTGTACAAAAGGAGCGCGCGCGAGGCTTGACCCTTGCGGCCGTGCCTGAGTAACGGGAACGCTTGGAGGCGTATACAACGTGTGTTGTTCGAATGAGATCCCCCCTACAGGGACAGAACACCTCCGTTGTCTGATATGCACGTTTGGAACCGAATTCCGGCCCATTTTCTGCTCCCGTATCCGCCTCCCATCACGGAACAGTCGAAATGGAAGCGTCGCGCGTGCAATGTTGACCCAACCTTTCGCCCTTTCGTATACCCGCAGGGAAATGCCTGTGTACTGGAACTGTTCCCCTGAAAGTCCTCTCCGCAGAAAGAAAGTTCATTCTAAAGAGGGCACAACAGATCGATTTCTAATCTTCCTTTCGTTTTTCTTACTCACTGGGACCTAGCTTTTTTTTACAATAAAAAAAAGTTCTATTCTAGCGCGCTTGGATAGGGTGGTGCAGGAAATTCTTCTTCTTTCATTGAAGTTGCTCTACGCAGATGTCTAAAGAAATAATCGGTCTGTGTCCCCTTCTTTGAGACGAGCTCATATTTTCAATCAAACGCCTTTTTAAGCTCCTTGCCGACGTAAAATTTTTGCATCTCATTTCTTGTCGTGCATCTTGACAACTTGGCCCTTTACACCAGTCATCTTCATTACCTTGTGTTTTACTTCGTTTATTTTTACTGAAACGCTTTACTTTTTACTTTCATGTCACTCTCATGAAACGACTTGTTTGGCGCTCTTTGCCCTCAATCGGCCGTGCGCCATGAAAATCCAAACATGATCATCATCATCATCTGTGTCCCCTCCTTTGACCTGCTTCTTGCGACGTTTCATTCCGCCGCACCAACTAGCCCGTCTTGCGCCATCCGGCGGGTGAGTGACATCCTTTCACTTTTGAGAAAAATGGTGCAATCAGTCACGTTTACGCCAGTTACCGCCATTTCTAACGCAATGACAAAACTGATGCAAGGCAAAGTGCGCTGTTCATTGTTTTTGACATTGACTATTATTCGGCAGGGATGCTGATAGTAAGCAGGAAAACAAAGCGAAACATCTGAGCGCTGCTTCGTCAAAGCTGCTTCCGCTGAAGGTTTAGCAATATTTACAAGGACCACGGCCATGGCGGCGATTGATGCCGCCGGAAAGGATTAGCGAGACAGCTCACGCTCTGTCGATTTCACCGAATATAATGGGTAGATTCTTCCAGCCTTGCGGTTGATAATAAGCTGTATTCGGCAATATAATTACTCGTAATCAACGTTATTCACGCTCGAACAAAACACCGCTGCAGTGGCACTGAAGGTACTTGTATTTTTATTTTTTCAGGCCGAGCTTTCCCACCACGTCGGTACCTGTTCACCGACGACACAACAGTTGCAAGAGAGAGAGAGAGAGAGAGAGAGAGAGAGAGAGAGAGAGAGAGAGAGAGAGAGAGAGAGAGAGAGAGAGAGAGAGAGAGAGAGAGAGAGAGAGAGAGAGAGAGAAACTGCACCGTGCAACCGCAAATTAGGCGTCGACAAATTCATTTCAGTGCCCCTTTGAAACTGAGTGAGCTGCGCCTCTTCCACGGGCTGCCACCTTAACAGTCCGCTCCCCGCAATTTCGCTAGTTGTAAAATTGTTTCGCCTCTTGACAACTTGGGAAGCGAAAAACGGCCGAGAATTTTTCATCTCAAAACAACAGATCACGTCTTACTTTATTACCTACGCAGGAGTTGCTGTGCTTGTAAATTTTCAGTTACAAGGGGGGGAAAAAGGACGGGGGGTTTCAGGTGTGAAAGTCGCTCGCTGCGGCAGTCAAAAATCACTCTGCATGCAAATAAGCTTTCTTTGAACGCCTGATATTCGCTATTAGAAACCAGAACGTTCGCTCTTCGGCGTCCCATTACTATGACAATATTTCCACGACAAAGGTGAGGAGCAAAGGCCGGCCTTATCTATTTTCACGTCAGTTATAAAAATCACGAAATTTTGACTATCTTGCTGTGTAAGCGTGAAACGTTTTCAGCAGCCACATGCGTAGCAAAATCTTTGCACGATTTTGCCCCTTCCTTATAGGCATTCACAAGTAAACCATCTCGCGGGAACACAAGAACTGCGGTTTCTCAACGCGTAGCGCTAAGCGCCCTGTGGCACAGGAAAGCCGGCGTCATCGGCGCCATTGACCGTGGACGAAAAATCCCGCAGTGCCACCTCGCGGCGCCCACAGGAACCCTGGGATAGTAATTAGGCGCTGCCCCAACAGGTGGCGTGTGAACGGAAGGGAAAGTTTTTACCGCTAGGAAAGTTTTTATGGGATGCGAGTGGGACCCGACAACTCAATCGCGTTTTGCTATTAAAGGAAAAGCTTAGGCCCCCTCCAAATTTAGTCCGAGAGCACTAGTACACTGCCAGCTTGAATTTGGCCTGGTGTCTGTATGAGGCCCGCTCTCAGAAAATTTAAACTAAAAGGTCCCCGGGAATGAACCTGGGTCTTCTCTGTTGCGAAGCCGGGGCCTTAAAGGGACACTGAAGGCAAAAATGGCCGCGTATCTGCCCCTTTCGTTGCAAATGTCGACGAACGACGATAGTCGGCTGGCGCCTTTGCCAAGTAAGTGCATCCCTTCTCTCTCCCGCTCACCCCTCATGCTGTTCTTCGCCCGTCTTGTTCCTCCCAAGATAGCACGCTAAAGGTTTGCTCAAGTCAGTTTAAATTTACCGCGTTCCACTGCTCCAAGTCTGGTGCCTCGATGACAGCGCTGCCGTACGGCCGAGACGCGCATGAATCGAGGCACCCTACTACAACATCTATAGAACGACGATGCCCTACTTCACGAGCGTTCCAAGCGGAACGTGGAACCTGTCTTGTGGAACCTTTTGTTACTCATGCCGTTTGATTTCTTAAATGCCGCCAGGAGCTATACTAGCGCGGGCAACAGCAGGCGACGGTTTTCTGCAGTTAATGTAGTATTTCATTTGCTATCGCAAAAACCAAGCGTGCATGAATATCTTAATAAAGGAACACTGCAAATATCACTTATGTGTTGATTTTCTGCCTAATTATATTTGTGTAATGTCTCGTTCGTGTTCAACAATGTTGACAAGTATAAACATTGACACCAGACTTGGACGTTTAGATTTGGTTTCGTACAGTGTGCGAATTTCGTACGGTGTGCCGTAGTTTGTCCTTCTCGGATATCTACATCACCGTATCGTACGATAACGACGTGGTCGGGGCGGCGCGATTGAGACGCAGCCATGGGCTTGATGCAAGCGTGCCGAAGTTGCTCCGCACACACAGCCGGTGCACGTAAAGGAAGCTTTCTCTCAAGCTTAGCCTACTCTCGTACGTCGAGCTGCTCCGCTTGCTCCCAATAGATGACCGGTAAAAAGCGCAAAGGCGCACGGGTACGTCGTCTGCTCCCATCACTTCCGGTTCGGAAGCTCTCCTGTCTCCCGTACGCCGGTGGCTTTCACGCACACGGTGTGCGCCTGCTGTTTATTCGTCACAGGGTGCTAACCTTTTAGAGAAACCCCTAGAAAATCGTTGTTAGTTATTGTATGGGTGATGCTTGAGCGTTTTTTTTTTCTCGGCGGAAACAGACAAACAACAAGCACACACGCGCGTGGAAGCCGCCGGCGTACGGGAAGCCAGGAAAGCTCTCGAACCGGAAGTGGCGGCACTCCGCGGGAGAATACACTGTACCCATGAGCCTTTGCGCTTTTTACCGGTCACCTATGGCTGTCATACAAGCAGCGGCCCCTGCCTCAAGCGCTGCGCTCTTGTTCAAACCCATTTTAAACTTTCCCTCCATACATCTCCCTTCCTTTTTTTCTGTTCATCCCTCGATTAAATGGCGAGCTCCGCATTCTCGGGATGCGTGCGCGCATGCATCGCTGATATTAAAAGACACGAGCACATAACGTCCTGAGAAGAAATAAAAAAATCTCCGGTCTTTATGTTCCCGCAATTACGATACTTTCCGCCGCTCTCGTGTACGTTTATGGATACGGAATGACGGCGGCACAGTGGCGTGCGTTTTTATAGCGGCTGAAAAACGTCGGGCGCGTGTACTTAAGCAAATGCGCTCGCTGCTCCCAAAAGGTCTGGCCCTCTCTCTCTCTCTAACGCGAGAGTCGCTTTCGGACAATGCGGCGGGACCTCGCCGGCTGGCCGTTTTCCTTAATGAAAACGAGTATTGTTGAGACGGGGAACAAGGCGGAGGGCGAGAGCGTGTGCGTTTATAACTGATGCAGTCTGCCAGATCTGCTGTCTTGTTTATATTAGCCCCTGCCCCTCGGAGTCGGCTATTAGAGTAATTGCTCCTGCACGCCAACCAAATTATCCTATTAGCCGGATTTGACCCGCTGTACGCAAAATATGAGCGGCAGGCAAAGCCATGGATCATCAACGGGACAGAGGTTACAGCCGTCGTCATTAACTTGCATTGGGGGCAGAGGACATGTACTTGTGCGTGTGCGCATATAGTGAATTCGAGCTTAGATAATTCAAATTAGGGACAATTCGAACTGTACAACCGGGTCCCGCCGAGCTCCATAGGACTTTATGTATAAAAAAAAAAAACGCGTTAACCCGAACGTGAGTATGTTCAGCCACGGATAATTAGAATTATGCGCCACCACTCCGGTGGCTTGGCGCCTGGCTCACGGCCAGGAAAGCGCACCCTCTGCTACACACGACGTTGTATCGCCTCCGCAATGGAGAGAAAAACGGAGAGGGCAGGTAAAATCTGGTAAAACAGCACGTGAGAGATGCTATGAAAGTAAATCCCATGGCCACTGCGGTTTCGGCACGTAAGCTCTGCAAGAAACCTAGGCACCTGCGTTTTAAGCTAGCGTCACCGCTGCATCGCATGCGTTTTGAGTGGAGAGCACTTCGCCTTGTCGTCGTAGCTCGCTCGCTGGACCCAAGTAGAGCCACACGGCGTTTCGAAAGTCAAGCGGTTTATATAGTCATAAGCGTTCGAAACTCGTAAACCGCTGGTGCTTGTCATACATCTCCCCGTTGTTTAGCGCAATGAAAACTATAGGTACACTTGAGGCAAAATATACGTAATTAACCGGCCGCGCCCGCGTTCATTTAGTCAGGAACGCTCGTTGAGTTCATTTTTACTATATAAGCGAAATAAAAGTGGAAGTGCAACGCCGGCACGTGCGGGAGGAAAAGCAAGCACAAAAAAAAAAAAACATAACTCCCGCTGGCGCAGTTTCAGGCAGGGGGCGCGAGCACTACGAAGGCGGGAAATTTGAATTGCATAGCAGTCAGCGGACAATGGCGCCACAGCCCATTATGGCGAATCACTGCTCTGCACTTCGACAGCTTTCACCGTGAGTGGAACGGCTTTAGTTTTTTAGAAGACGTCTCTTTTGAGGACTGCGTCGATGTAGACGCGAGTGCTGACTTGTGGGGTCCGATTAAGATAAGGGCATTATATCTCAAGTCAGAATCGCGGGACCTGTCGCTGCCGGTGACGACAAAAACGACGATGCACCAGTGCGGCCCCACTCCGCTGAAGTTGTGAAAGGAAGCCTTCTGTGTCTCACTGATGTCGTCTGTAGTCCACCCAAAGTGCACTGCTGGAAAGCCAACTTTCTCTGACGACGATGATGATCGTGGGTGGAGTGAATAAAAATTAAAACACTTTCCGTGGTCGGAAGGGAACCTGTGTACTCGCGTTATGAAGCCGACGTCTGTCCGTCGAAGAAGCTTGGATTTGGAGAGGTGTGCATAGCATGCAAAATTAAACAAAAAAAATTATCCGCCCCTCCGTCTAACGACAACAAAGTCCAAACTGCGTGCGAGTCAAAGTCAAAGCCCAAAGACTCAAATTCCAAACTCAGACGACAATTAAGGTATCCCTCACGGGAAAGCGTCGCGTTCAACCAGCCTCATCGTTAGACGGAGAGGTGCGTTATTTTACTTCTGTTTTGAAGAAGGCGCAGAGAAAGCCTTCCGCCAAATTTGATGGTTAGAGCCAAAAGTGCTGGCCGTCGCCTTCGACGACAAAAAGCAAACAGCAATCATGGGCTTTTTCGAGCATTAAATTGTTTTCATGAACCTACTGCTTCCCGCTTGCACAGCACTGTTCTTCACTTTCATTGTTTCGAATGTGAGTGAAGTGGTTTTAAGTACACGCTCAATTAAAAGCCGTGTTCGAGTTGCACGCCTGGCGGTAGCTGTAGCTTTTGTTTGAGTGGTGTACACAAACTTCATATTCAATGTCGTGGGGTGGGGAGCACAATAAAAATCTTGGCAATCGGATCATGTCCCGCCGGTGCTAATCCTTGCGTTTCGCAGCGTACTATGAGACATTGTGTGACTCGACGCAGTATGCGCTGTGCAAATCGGTATATATCGCCAGTTCCTTCCGACGGGAGTGGATATCGGATGGGTGAGGGAATCGTTGGGTATGAACGCCGAACAGATTCGTATTACGTCGCGCTGTCGGAAGGAACTTGCGAATTATCCCCGGAAAAATTGCGCCACACACCCAAAGGCGCCATTTGTTGCACCGCCACCTTCGCGGTGGTGCGGCAAGGGTCCGCTAACCGTTTGACCACCAGGTGGTGTTAGCCCTTAATGGTATGTTGCTAGGCATGTTGGCATTTATCCTCGAAGCTGCCAACACCAGCACGATGATCTAATCGCTGTGCGTCTTCACCTGAAGGTCAGCGTTATATTTGCAGTGCTTGTGACACTCTTCCCGTTCCATTTTTACGGTTGTCTTTGTCGTGTCGTATTAAAGGCGTAAAACAACCGCTTGTACTTTTAGTCGAGCCAAAAAAAAAAAAAACGGATTAGCTTGCCGCTTTGCCATCCTAATTGTCGTACTACAAGATAAGTTGGCAGGTACATGCGTTCTTTCTATTCGTCAATTGTGGCTTACCGAATAGCATGAGCTCGCTTCGGAGTAGGAAGCGAGCATATCAATAACGCGAGCTGCTTTCCAACCTGGATTCGTATAGACTTCGCATATAAGAGGGGGTTCGAGCGCCACGCTTCTTTTCAATGACTCCATCGATCGGTGGAATTAATCATAACGCAAAAGCGTCTCCCCGCTGGTGATGACGTGTACAGCATGATCGTCGCTTCGCCGACGAAAATTGAGTGGATGAAGCCCGGCAAAAGGAAGGAATCCCTCTATGGTGGAAGTGAAAAAAAAAAGAGGGGGGGGGAGAAATTTGCATAATATTTCGGGCTCCTGCCTCTAAAGTGCTCATTAAGGAACAAGTTAATTAGCTTGTGCAGTCCCCAGCGAAGCTCGCGCGGAGGACCCAGTCTCCTCCTGCGCTTTCTCGATTCTTGCGAGCCGACAGCGCTTCTTCGCGAAACGCTCCTGCGGCCGCGTACGTAGGAGCGCTCGTTTATTGCGCCCGTCCTTGGGAATTAATTTTGTCTCGGGTTCCTCGGGAGCTTTCTCCTTGCACCGGCGATCGTCCACGCGCGGAGCGCACCCGCTTTCGCTCGGCTGCCAATTTGGTTCCAGATGGGGATCACTTGTGCGGTGTTTACACGACCGCTGCTGCGCTGTCTGGCCAGCGCTGATATCGGCCGCCGCCGCCGCCGCCGCCGCCGCCGCCGCCCGATTGTCTTGCGATTTTTGGCGCGTTCTTTCTTGCCTTTCCTTTTTTTGCTGTGTGTCGTTGTAACGCTCTCAAGACTCCGTCCTTATTCTGTTGTTTGGTTTAGGCAAAGCTTCTGCGGCTAGGATCCGGGGTTTTATGGCGTCCGCGCGGGCGCAGAGAAACGCCGGGTGGGAGAGCCAGCTTGCAAAGAACAAGCTTACCGCCGAAGCGAGCGCACACTGGAGCTATAGTAGAAGCGGGAACTCTCACATGGAAAGTGAGGGTGGAGGAGCCCAGAGAGAGTGATAGGGCCAGCAGCAAAAGTTCGCCACTCGCGTCGGAGCCATTTGTCATTGTGAACGTATGACGTAGTATGATATTAGAGAGTTTTTGCAGTCCGTCCGTTCCGTCGTGTACGGAGTTACCGGGTTGACCGCGACCCGTCTGGGCACTTGTGCATTCGTCGCGGTTGGGGGATTAGTTCCGCGGGCCTGCCCTCGCCATGTACGCGCCTCCTCGCCCTTCCTCCTCGCCCTTCCTCCTCGCCCTTCCGCGTGCGCAGGCGCAGACGGGTACCGGTAAACCCGGTAACAACGTACATGATGGAACGGACGGACTGCTAAAACTGTTTAATGTTGGAAAACGAACGTCCCAGTGCTTGTGGTATGAGAACGCGGTCACCGCCAAAGACGTTTGTTCGCCGTCAACGATTAAGAGAAATGAAATTTTTTCGCACCTTTCACCTAAATTCTGCGTCGCCTTTGTGTCGTACGCTAAAAAAAAAAAAGCTTCGCTGGTCATTCACCTTGGCAAAGTGGAATGGGGAATTAATTCTTTTTTTGCAATATTTTTCGCGTATTTCTACTGGCGGAAGCTTCACGCGTCGCTTATAAATAAAGTTCCCCTGCGTTGCTCGAGTTTGGGGAACTCCCTCGAGACAGCACGGAATCGTCTACCAGTGGTACTCAACCACGAGTGTTCCGAGGTCTCCTTTCAGGCTCGCAAAAGTGCAAAGGGACCCCACGATTAACTGGCCGTGTCATGATAACAAACAATTTGCACTGGCAGCTGAAGTCGCCAACATACTTATTCTTTGCCCGCCTTTTATGCCTGACTTGTATGCTTATCCGGGTCGAATGGCGTACGCAGAATTTTGTTTCGGAGGGGACCAGAACCAGGGGGAAAAGTAAAAAGAAATGCAATGCGAAAAAAAAGACTATATATTTTATTAATAAAATAAGTACTGTATTTATTGGGCGGGCGGTATTGTATAATACTTTTTTTTTATTTTAACAGCATCGCTAAATGGCGGACCGTGTTGAGAGCAGACGAATGAATGAATGAATGAATTTATTGTAAACAAGGAAAGGAAAGACCACCAGCAGGCGTAGTTTGTCCCACCTAAGGGAGGGTAGGGTGGACACCGGAACGCCTGCTGGTGTGGGGGGTGTGGGGAATGGGGAAAACAGTTGTACAGGGAAGGGAGGATAGAGAGAAGAAGAGGTTACATATATACAAATATACAGGTCTAACAGGACATATATGTACAATATATACAAGGTAAACACTAAAACACGAAGACAAAAAAAACACAAGAAAAAAAAAACGAAGAACCCACACACACACCGTTTAGTTTATGCGGGGAGAAAGCGAAGAGCCGGGAGGAGTCCTGAGGCATCCAGTTACGACCCCACGACCTCATGGACTCCGTCCCGCTCTCTGGCACTGCCTGGCGGCCACAGAAATTCTTCGAGGGGCAGAGCCCCTCCCTCGAAGGCGGCCAACAGTTCGGTCCGCAACAGACGTCCTGTTTGCGCGATTTTGTTGGGTTGTCGCTTGCGAACAAACAATATTTTCAGTTGTCCTAATTGGGCAATAAGCCGAGTCGGTGCCGTTGTTGTAACATCCTCCTCCCCTCGCAAACACAAAAATCTCGCAGGGGGGTCCCCCTTCCATACGCCAGTGTGCGTGTCATATTGTCAAACAATTTGTTCTTGCAGCTGAAGTCACCCGGCCTTTTGTGTGTCTTGCTTTCCCGCATAGCTGGCGTGTCGTGGAAGAAGCCAACGTTAAAACGTGGGCTGCGCGGAGAAATTGAACGCAGAAGTAATGTAGTGAAGCCACCTTTTCGAATTTCCACCAAGATTTAGCAAAAAGAAACAAAAATAATGGGGGAGGGAGGGTGGAATAGCTCGGGGGAGAGGACCGCTGGGGTAGTGCATGGTGCCACTGCCGATTGTGCTCCGCGTGTGCGCCTTTGGTTCGATGCCACGCCGCGATCATTACTGACACGACTAAATAATTGGCGATAATTTTATGAACGTTCCATCGTCTACCCGGTGACTTGCGTTTCCACTAGTTGTAGAACGAACGAGGCGATTCCTGGCACGTATAGAGCTCGAATGATGATTCCAACCGCGGGATGGATGAAAAATTGCCTTAGTACTGGTCAGCGTATTCATTCTGCATAAGCGTGCCAGGCTTGTGAATAAAATGACCGTTTGTCGACGGTTCTCCTCGTGGAAACACGCCCTTATCCGTCTATATTTTCTTTTATACGGGTGTCTTTTAAATATTATTCATGATGGCTGAGAAAACAACAAATAAAGCGCCAGCCCAGAGGCCACGTGGCTACATGGTATTCTCGTTTCGGTGCAGCAAGGAAACAGCGACTGACTCTCCTGCTCTCTTTCCTTTTACATTTCCATGCGATCCGCCGTTTATTTTCTATGATGCCATTCAGCGGCGCCATCATCGCGAGCTCAGTGCGCGCGCTAGCACAACCCGCAGTCGGCGGTCGATCGGTCGGTCGGTGTAGCTTTCACGTTTCGACGAACGGCGCGTCGCGACATAAATCGTCGGCGGTATATATACACGCCAAGTCTTCCAGTCGACCTCTCCGCTCCCTCTCCATCCGCTATCCTTTTCCGCCGCGCTTCGCTACCGCCCATTCATGCGAGCGCGCGTGCCTGATTCGGCGGCGCTTGCGAGCGAACTAAAGCTGGGAGCATTGGATGGAGAAGAGCGCCTCTGGAAAGGCACTGGAAAAGGGCTCGAGAAAACTAAGGAGCTTTCTCTTTGGCGCAGTTTTCGGTAGTGCCGTCCGCCTGCCTCCCGCGTTCTTTCTTTCTTACTTTCTAGTTCTCTCTCTCTTTTTTTTTTTTTTTTTTTCCACAGCCGTGCACCGAGTAGGCCAGGCTGTTTACGTAGTCAAACGTAAGGAAGCTCCCCCCGTCCCTCAGTGGCTTTGTTTTCTCACGGCACGTGCCCTCCCCTCAAGCCGGCTCATTCCTCCCTCGCACGGGAGCAAACCCTTCCTTCACCCTTTGGGGTCTTTACTTTCTTGCGTAAACATCGTCCTCTCCCACCCTCTCCTTCCCTCTTCTCGTTCCTTCCTGCCGTGCTGCACTAAAGGGTGCTCCGTCTCCACGTCGTCGTCGTTGGGCCTTATCTGAAATGCAAATGTGAGCCCCTGAGGCTTCCAGCACCTCGGTATTTATTTTCCTTCTCATTTCGCCTTAACCCCACAGCTCTTTTTTTTCTTCCTCTGCCTCTTCCTGTGCGCCCGTTTTATGTTCGTTGAGCACATTTCGCGGATCTGTCGCCGTGGTTTCTACGGAACCGATGTTCCTTCTTGATGCTGCGCGGACGCTCGCCGCTGCCCCGGGGCGGCGTTCGTTATGAAGGCGCCGCGGGTGCTCCCGTCTTCTTGTGTCTCTTGTGTGCGCGTGAGTTTCTGCTTGTGCTCTGAACAGCGAGCCATTTATTCGTAACGTTGTTACGGGCAATATTTCCTGCCGCCCCCAAGGCCGCGCTTTGCATGCGTTCCGGATTAAAAGCACCGTTCCTGGGCGCTATCTTGCTCATTGCTTTCGTGTTCTTGTATTCCGCGAGTGCGCACCGTGCGCTAAGGCAGCTACTGTTTTACGCTTCTTTACGGCGTAAACAGCTTCCCACGAAGCAATTTCGATCCACGTAGCTTTCGTGTTGTTGTTACGCTGTCGTATACTTGGGTGCTTGTCATAAACATTCACGCTGGAGAGAGAGAAGAGAGATGAGGAAGGGGAGGGCAGCTTCAGGAAAGAACTTCCGACCTTAGTGATGGCAGCCTTTCATGAGCATACATGCAACTGCCATGTCCAAGTAGGCACAACCGTCAAAAGCGTTGCGGAGGCGTGTACCGGGACCTCCCGGTCCCTACCCCGGGCGTATTTACCATGCGGAAAATCAAGCTCAAACTTGGCGCTCGTGATTTGTGCCCTGCTTGTTTTTTCTTTGTTTCTGTTTTTGCAGCGCTTGTTTTCTGCTTCTTTTCGTACGTTCTTAACCCCTTAGGAAAAATCCTCACGCATCGTCTAACAAAGGCGCTGCTTGCTCTTTTTCAACATGCATGCGTGTGGGCAGGCTCGGGATACATGCTTACTTTTGTGTGTATGCATAACAGAAGCGGATAGACGAAGGAGACCTTGTACATATTCGTGCAAGTTTATTCCGCGTTTTGTGTTCGCTATAGCGTTCACAGCGGCGGCTATTTACGAATGGCGCGCATTCCTAAGCTTTCCTGACTGACTTGTCGCCAAGCCACCTGTATTCGTCGAATGAACGCAGAAAGAAGCAAAACTAGTGTCACTAGATAATGGTGCAGAGCATCGGCACTTTTTTCTCTTATTGTTCCGTGCCGCCGCCGTGATCATTGGTCAGTTCGCATCACGTGACATTTCTTTACACTGCGAAGGTTCATGGGCACCGCCATTTTGTTGTTTATGCGTTTTCTGTCGGTCAACTGTAGTATTCTCCGTCCCTCCCTCCCTGCTTGCCCTCCCTGTTCCGAACGAGAATCATAGATAACGCGCTTCCTAGCATTCCAGCGGCTGAAGTGCATCCAAAGATGTCGTGTTGCTGCGTCTTCGGCAGTGTTTAACGAACGACCCGGTCGACGTTAGCGGCGAGGCCGTAGAAGCGGACATCTTGCAACACTGATGAACACCAAAATGGCCGCCGTTGCTTACTTGCGTGCTGCAGTGACGGTACTCTGAATCGTATCTAATGACACTAAGCAACACGAAGCCGCAAAGCTCTCATCGTCTTTTCTCCACTGTATCAGTGTCATGAGGGGACGCTGCAAATCTTCAGGACTGAATAAAGCCTCTTTTCTAGAAAGAAATGTTGCGCAAAAAAAAAACACAAAGATGTAAACCAACGCTGAGCAGCACCGCTCTGCCTCGATTTTCTTTCTTTTGAAGAAAACGCTGCAGAGAATGGTGGGTTATATCGGCACAACAGGTGTTACCGCGGTCACCTTCGCACTTGGATTGTTTTCCTACTTAAGCCGTTCTAACAACGGAATTCCAGCCTATAGGTGGTGTTTATTGAAAAGTTTAGCTGTCAATTTCTTCGCTTGGCAATACTGGAAATGACCACAGAGATGGCCGATGCACTACAGACATGGCGCGGCTTGTGCCACTGAACCCGCACGCCGAAGAAAAAAAAAACACACCGGCGTGGGTCGTCTGCTCCGTTTCAACTCGATTCGCAATGATGGTGTCAAAAGAGATGTTATTAATCGCACTCACATTGGACTCGAGACATTACTATGTGCTCGGTGGGGTACAGTTTGTAACGTCAAACACAGTCATGTGCTTAGCACGGACAAGTACCGCCATCCCGCGGAGCCCGACGTAACCAGTGACGGCGCACTCACATGGTGGCCTGCATGCGCGCTTCGCCAGTGAATACAAGCTATAGGATTCTGCGACATTTCTGTCAGATGCAGCGAACGAATTAATAAAATTTTGAACTTCGGGTCGCCGTCTCCTTTTAGAAAAGAAACAAACGCGGCGCGCGAGCACAGCCAGCGATGTCGACGTGTGAGACGTAAAACAATGAAGCACCGGTGCTCCATCCCGGCGTGTAGCATTTCTATTCCTCGGGTCCCTGTGGTTGGAACCGGTGGGTCCCCAGTCTCATTACACGCGCCCGCAGTTCCCTTTGTGTTGGTTCCGCCGGCGGGCCCTATTTTCTGCCAGGCCTGTCACAGAGACTCTTTCTCCTCCTTCGGTCCGCCGCTGCGGGCTCCGAGAAAAAGAAAGGAGAAAACCTGAGGCATGGTTCGGACTGCGCTTTTTGTCGAAGGCGCCGAGATAAGGAGAGGCTGTGCGGTTGGCCCTATTTGCCCGGCTGCGGGTTCTCGTTGCGCGGTGTTGTAAGTACATGCTACCCGAAGCCGGCTTAACTGTGACCCGTATACTCTCGTTGCCAGGGGTTCAACTACGCTTTGTTGTAACCTGTTTTGGCGCAGTCCGAATAAACAGTGCTCTTCTTACTTGGCGGCTCAAAAATATCTAGGACACTGAAGTCTGATTACGGGCTTTGAATTTGAAAGTCTTGTCATTGCGATACTTATCGAAGCTTCTTTACTGATACGTCGTGCCTGCGTCGCTTTGTCCGCACTCTTTTCATCGTCTTTTTTAGGTGCTGAGCACCTTAGGACCTCACAATGTCCGTCCGCGTCCGTGCGCATAGCATTTACAATCGCAAAAAATCACACAGGCACTGGCAGGATTCGAGCCTCTGGCTGGTAGACCAGACAGTTAGTGTCAGTCGTCTTACCCATTGAACTACGACCGTGAGTTAGTACCCGAGAGTCAAATGGCTTACTGCCTCGCCTGTAACGGTGCGGAGTACATTAGGACCTGCCAATGTCCGTCGGCGTCCATCCGTGCGTGCACACACCGCCATCAAGCGAAAATCTGTGCGGAAACAACCCAAAAGGGTACAAGAACACTCCAAAACACTCCAAAACAGCGTCGCCAGCGATTCACTAGGTAGTTCGAGCTGGCCTAAGGTGGCTAGTTTAAAAGTGACGTATGAAAACATGGCGCTATGCACGTGGCAAGCTAGCCTCTGTCATTACGTTACTCTTAGCTTGCCGTACAATATACACAGTGGAAAAACAGCGCTCCCTGAACTGCAGCAGATCCAATCAGCGCGAAATGCGCATGCGCCAGAGGATGCGGGAAGGAGCTTTCCTTTGCCTGCCGGAAGCGTGGTTGGTTAATCAGACAACTCTGACGGTGCGCATGAAATGTGAGCTCTTTTAACGCGCTTTCCTGGTGCAGGAAACTACTAGGTGACGTTAGGAGCACGTATCTACTACTTTTTTTTTCTTTTTATAAACCTTTTCATCCCTTAATTTGTAATAAGGTCAGGACATGATCTGGTGTGTTCAGCATCCACAGTTGCATTTTCCTCTCGACTGCTCCAATCATAGAGGCGCTAGCATAGCCCACTGATAAAATGGCAGCTCCCAGGACGAAGAATAAACTAAGGTCTATACGGGCAAGTTTGACAATAGTATAGTGTCCTGCCCCATAATGCCCGCGGTGACGCTTTTTATGCCTAATTATTTCTGCGTGATGGCAGGCTTGAGCCATGCAGCCGAGAGAAGAGAAAGAAAGGAGGAGGAGGAGGAGGAGGAGGAGGAGGAGGAAAGTTGCCATTTTATTTGCTCGGTCGCACTTCCGTGCGCCGTGATGTCAGAGGTCCAGCTATCACAGAACGACGCCCACAAAATTTAGAAGGGTGAGGGAGAACTAGATGGTAATGGCCGAAATCGGAAACTGCCCACAAAAGAGCGAACGGAAAGAGGAAAGGCAAATTGTGGGGGGAGGGGGGGGGGGAGGACGAGAAGGGAAGACGAAGGGGGCGTATTCGCGCGGATTTTCCTTTTCCATTATGGCTAGGCGCCCTTCCCTAATTGCTTTTTCTTTTCTCTTTCCCCGCGTTCATTTCCTCTCCCGCGCACAACATGCTCCCCTGTGGTCGTGCCGTCGGCATAGGAACTGCGCGCGCTTCTTCTCCTCTCCTGCAGACAGTGAAACACGACTGGAACGAGAACCCGCCGCTAGTTACCCTCATCTGGGTGCCCTTGCTTCTTCTTCTTCTTTTTTTTTTTTTTTTGACAACCTTCATCAACCGCTTATTTTTTTACTTCCCAGCGCGCGCGAGTTTGGGAATGCGGCTGCCGGACCCTCATTACGCGACGTGCCTGGCAGTCTTTCTTTCCCGGCACGTAGGCTTGTTTTCCGCGGCTTTTGCCACGTGCTTTTCGGTGCCCATTAGGTCGGCAGGCCGTCTTTTCCCGCGCTGGTATGATAGTCCATCCCTCTTTGCGACCGGCTTGCCCCCCCCCCGCAGCTTTCTGCTTATTTATTTATTTATTTATTTATTTTATTTATTTACCCTCAGGGCCGGAAGGCATTACAGAGGGGAGTGGTTACAATCTACAATACAAACATAATAAAAAAGCAGTCAGTTACAATATAAACGCAAATAAAGCAATCGGTTTGTTATATAGAGATACATTCATATCAAGTAAATAAACAATTCAGGTAAATAACAAAAGCAGTCAGATAAAATACAAACGCAAATAAAGCAATCAGTTTGTTATGTAAAGATGAGTTCACCTTATTATACAATGTTAGGTAGGGTATCGTGAAAAAAATGGTTATCAGTAATCGATACAACTTCTGCAGGAAGGTGGTTCCAGTCTCGTGATGTACGGGGTATAAATGATTGCGCGAACGTTCTCGTAAGACATGAATTGAGACCTACTTTGTGAGCGTGATCAATGCGATGGGAATGGTAGGACGGAGAGGGAATTAATTTATGGCGTAGCTCATTATGATGATATAGTTTGTGAAATAAGCTGAGGCGAGCAATTTTACGACGAGTCTGTAGTAACGGCAGGTCAAGACTGGACTTCATAGTTGTTATGCTGGCTGTACGGTTATAATTGGAAAGAATGAAGCGTGCAGAGTTATTCTGGACCATTTCAAGACGGTAGGTTAGTTTATCGTGACTGGGGTCCAATACTGATGAAGCATATTCTAATTTAGAGCGCACTAATGTTTTATACAGTAGTAGTTTTAATGATGATGGTGCGTTATGGAAGTTCCTACGCAAGTAGCCCAGCATTCTGTTAGCGTTATTAGCAACATATTCCACGTGAGCATCCCACGCTAGGTTAAAAGTAATATGGACACCTAAGTATTTGTAAGAGTCAACGGATTGCAAGCATACGTTATTGAGGTAGTAGGAACATCGAGTTACGTTAATCCTAGAAACATGCATGACTTTACATTTATTTGTATTCAGTTCCATTTGCCAGGTATTACACCAGTTATTAATAGCAGAGAGATCAGATTGAAGTATTCGACTATCATTTTCGCTGGTTATTTCCCGAAATATAACACAGTCATCTGCGAAAAGGTGCAAATTAGAAGACACGACATTATGAAGGTCGTTAATATAGATAAGAAATAAAAGCGGACCAAGGACGGATCCTTGGGGTACACCAGAATCAACATTACTTAGTTTGGAGTTATGGCCGTTAGCTGAAACAAATTGGGTACGATTAGTTAGAAAATACTCAATCCATCTAAGGACATTCCGATCTATGTTTAGTTTTCCTAGCTTATGGAGTAGTAGTTTATGTGATACCTTATCGAATGCTTTTGAAAAATCCAGAAAAATACAGTCGGCGTGTGATGAGCGATCTAGGATTTGATGCAGCTTATGAGTTAGCAATGCAAGCTGAGTTTCACATGAGTATGATTTGCGAAATCCATGTTGTGCCGATGTGAAAAATGAGTTTGATTCTAGGAATTTTACCAAGTTGGAGTAAATTACGTGTTCTAAAAGCTTGCAACAAGTACTTGTAAGAGAAATAGGACGGTAGTTAGCTGGATTAGATTTGTTCCCCGATTTGTGAACTGGAACCACCTTTCCGATTTTCCATGATGTGGGAAGACTGGACATATCTAATGATTGTTGAAAAATTTTTGTTAGTAGGATGGCACTGTAGGTGGACGTGTTTATTAGAAATTTTGTTGTGATGTTGTCATAACCAGGGGAGGAATGATTACAAAGACCACTAATTAATTTATATATACCAGCTATGTCGAAAGATATTTGAGGCATGATGGTGTAGTTATAGTGATTTGTCACAGGAAGGTAGTTGTGTTTTGCATCCGAAAAAATGTTAACGAATACCTCTTGCAAGACAGTAGCACTTTCATCTTCAGGGATCGGGTTATTTGACGGGTCAACCAAGCTAATTTTGTCAGAATATGACGGATTAATAGCTCGCCAGAACTGTCTAGGGTTGTTTTTTAGCATGGCTGGTAGTGTATTGGTTAAAAAGTACAATTTGGCATTTTTAATAGCTGAAATATAAGCATTCGAAGCAATATTATAGGCGGACCAGCGCGTGTTTGTAGGATTTCGTTTGGCCTGGCGATAAAGACGCTTCTTTTTGTTAGCTAGACGTTTGATATGAATATTGTACCAAGGTGCATGCGTGTTAGTGGTGATTGTACGTTGTGGAATGTGCTTTTCGGTTAGTTCATGAACTTTACGCGCAAAAATGTCCCAGTTTTCTTCGACCGAACGATCATCAAAATTTCGAAAAAAAACTTCAATAAATTGTGACAAGGCGTTATTTATGGAAGCGAAGTCAGCTCTGCTGTAGTCGTGTACAGTTTTTCTAACTCGTCTTGTTTTTAAGATCGGTGCGTGAATATCGAGAGTGAGAAGACAATGGTCGCTTATTCCAGGCAAGTAAGTGATTGGGGAAACGAAATCAGGGCGATTAGTTAAGATAAGGTCGAGGGTATTTGCACAGTTATCCGCAATTCTAGTCGGTTCAGAAACTAATTGTGTTAAAGAGAATATAGAACACATTTCAAGAAAGTCGCTGGATTCCTGAGAAAACGAGGTAAGGTGAGGCTGCTCGGCGTGCCAATCTATGTTAGGAAAATTAAAATCGCCGAGTAAGAAAACAGGCGACAAAGGAAAACGGTTTCGAATATTGTTAATTGCGTCATGTAAGTCGTTAACAAAACCGGGTGGTGAAGAAGGAGACCTGTAGCAAACACCTATTACTACTTTTTGATGATTGATTGTGACTGAAGCCCAAACCATCTCGAGGGTGTTTTTAATGTGCACGCATAATGACGGAAGATCTTTTGAAATGGCTAGCATTACGCCACCGCCTCGTCGTATGGTTCTATCGCAGCGATAAAGGGAAAAGTTAGAGGCATTATGAAAGATTTCGGAGTCCCGGATATTAGTTGATAGCCACGTTTCGGTTAGGGCGATAATATGAGCGTTGCAGGTGTCGATGACTGATGACAGTGCGTCGCGTTTGTTAACTGTGCTTCGAACGTTGCCAAACAAAATGGATACGACAGATGGACACGTGGGTGAAAGTGACGAGCCACTGCCCCTCACGCGTTCCTATGTTAGGGCCTGTGGTTGACGGCTGGAAGAAGCGTCTTCCTCTGCCTGCATTTCGCGTATGGAATTCGAGATAAGATCGTAGGTATACCATTTGTTGTTGAGCTTCATTTTTTTGTACCTTAGCTGAAATTTGGGTGATCCAGGTTGTTTTTTGCCGAATTCAATCAGTTTTTTGTGTATCAGACGGGTACTGGGTGAAAAGTCCTCGCCGACAGTGAGGTCTTTTTCTTTCAGTTCTTTCCTCAAACCGAGGAATTTATCTTTTGTTTTGAAGTTGCTGAATTTAACAATGATTGGCCGGACTTTGCCGTTTGAAAAACTACCCAGTCTGTGTGCGCGTTCAATTTCATTAGGCGAAAACCCATCAAGAACCGATGTTAGCTCGGTCACTATTTTGGTTTCTGTTTCTTCCCACGTTTCTTTTGTGTCTGGAATGCCGTAAAAAATCAAGTTGTTTCGGCGAGATCGGTCTTCTAGTTCGTCTAAACGAGATGCGAGTTCATAGTTTTGACTTGTTAGTTCGTGGGTTGTGCTCTGCAAGCTCAAAAGTTCCTGCTGTTGGCTTTCAATCTGCTCCGATTTTTGTTCTAATTGGTTGAGTTTAATTTGGAAATTTGACATTTGGGTTTCAATGGCTTTCTGTCCATCCTTAATAGCCTTCATTTCAGCCACAACTTCGGTTTGCCACGCAGAACTTTTCAGAGCTCGAGAGTGTAAATCCTTGAGGAGGTGAAACATGACTTTTGTTTGTTCTGTGGGGTCATCAGGTAGGGTATCTAGGTCTAGTACGGACTGGGAACGTGTAGACGGACCGGGGTTGCTTTCTATATCACCTGAACGTAGTAATAGAAAAACCATAGAAACACAATTGCAAACAGAATCACAGAGCACTTGTGGGCACGGGAAAACTAATAGAAACCTGTCATCGGACCTTCTAGCATACAGTGAATACGGCATACACACCTGCAACAAGCAAGGAGGGCGATTAGCCATGTCGGCTGGACTGCGCCCGTGCCCACTGAAGATTGGAGCGGTGGGAAGTCTTCTTATATCCTTTTCCCAGGCTGTCGATGTTGATGAGGAAGGTGGTACGTCACAGAACTTCACTGGCGCCACCACACGCGGAGCGCACGGCCAGGACAGCTGCAGCGGCCCATCCAGCGGGGGAGGAGGCGAGCAGCAAACGAAGATGCCATCGCGCAGGTGCCGGAGTGGTCCAGGAGAAGAAAATCCAGGGGAGGGGGGCGGTGATAAACAGCTGATGATTGCAAGCAAAGCCTGCAACAAGCAAGGAGGGCGATTAGCCATGTCGGCTGGACTGCGCCCGTGCCCACTGAAGATTGGAGCGGTGGGAAGTCTTCTTATATCCTTTTCCCAGGCTGTCGATGTCGATGAGGAAGGTGGTACGTCACAGAACTTCACTGGCGCCACCACACGCGGAGCGCACGGCCAGGGCAGCTGCAGCGGCCCATCCAGCGGGGGAGGAGGCGAGCAGCAAACGAAGATGCCATCGCGCAGGTGCCGGAGTGGTCCAGGAGAAGAAAATCCAGGGGAGGGGGGCGGTGATAAACAGCTGATGATTGCAAGCAAAGCCTGCAACAAGCAAGGAGGGCGATTAGCCATGTCGGCTGGACTGCGCCCGTGCCCACTCAATAACGGCTTTCCGACGATGACGCCGCGCGTGGCATGGCGACCATTTAGGGAACACTCTGCCAACCATCGTCGGCGAACACCAATCACGCTTCCTCGTCTTCTTTCACGTTGCTGTCTCTGGTTGCGCTAAATGAAGTCACGGGAAAAGTTACCGCCAACTAGCTAGAAACCTACTCGTCGCCCTACGGTGCCCTCGCGCACGTCAAGCTGGCGTTGAAGACCGGCAGGCTACGTGCGTTGGTCGGATGTGCTGGCGGAGTTTCCTCTGCCCGCCTAAATTGAGTGGCAGCTTATTTGCGGGCGCAGAGCGGTCACTGCGCGACCATTTAGGCCTAGTGCGTCGAGTAGTGTTGACAAAGTTCGTGGCTTGCCAGTGCCTGGTCTGACGTCTGAACAGAAAGAAACCAGTGACCAGTGAAACTAGAGTCGTTCTTATGTGCGCAAAGGCTGCTTTCGGAATACGCTAATGTGTACTCAGGCGCTACCGTTTCAACGACACGTCGCGCTCGGCTAAGATCGGTAACTCATCGTCGAAAAAAAAAAAAAAAAAGGTGCCGATGGCGCGGTAACAACTTCCTGCTAAAAGGATATGCTGCGTTCTTTTTTAACACAAAAGTGTTGTATTCTGGGATCACACATTTGAATGACGTCATATCTGTCACGGAAGTGACGCCAGTTAAACGAAGCGAGCGGCCTGAAAAGGGTGCACCCCTGCACACGGGCTCTTCTTGCGGGGAAGCAACCTTTAGTACTGAAAAGTACGTTTTACTTAGGGTTGTTCGTTTTCGTGTTTATATTTTAACACGAAAGTGTTTTATGCCGGGATACACCAAGATTTCACTGGCGTATTATCCGTCACGGAAATGACGCCAGTACACCCGTACACCTTTGCCGAAGCGACCCGCCGGCGGGACGTCGCTCGCCAGCCGCTGACCCGCAAATCATGTTCAGCTGCAGATTTCGCTGCAAATGTCGCTTTCGTGTCCACCGATTCCTATGACAGAGGAATCAACCACAATTTTTTTCTTTTTTGCTCTTCGTTCGCGCTCTTACGTAATGTCGCAAAATTACAGTCCTTCTCTTTCTCCGTGCATGTGTTGTCAGACTTGTGAATAAACGTTCGCTCCCGAGGCAGCGCTCTATTCCGTCTTGTGTTTGTTCATAGCTTTCAACGTTGCTCTTTTACTTTGGCAATGTTGCCAGGGCGAGCCGAATCCCGCCCCCATTAAATTTTCCACTAACACAAACCGCTTCCCGTACCGGGGGACGTCAATCCTCCTTTACCCAACACCAGTGTAATGCTTCTGGCGTTGCGAATATTGCTCATGAGGGACGTAACTGCTTGCCAACTTTTCTACCGTCCTTTTTTCTACTAGAGGTTCGCACCGAGGACTGCATTGAACCCCAACCCAGCTGCGCACTGTACCGCATCTTGCGATGAGCTTGTGATCCTCCTCGATTGCGATTTTTTTTTTGTGTGTCGTGTGCCGTTTGTGCATGCCTGTTCTGCTGTAGACAGAACCAGCATCGTTTTCAGGGATGGGTCGTAAAACTAAGAGCAAGGAAAAAATGGGATACCACGAAAAAAGGAGAAAGAAAGGAGGAATCGCTGGGACCCTGGAATGGGCCGTCGGGCTAGCTTTTTCCTCCCTGTTTCTGTTTCCTTTTTTTGTGCGTTATCCTTTTTTTTTTCGCATTTGATCGCGTGGCCGCTATAGCTCGCTGGAGCGCTGCCTGGCTGATATGGCCAGTGCGAGAGAAAAATCGACCGCCGGGGTCAATTCTTTTTCCCGCCGTGTCACAACAACGACCCTGCAAACGTGGGCAGTTTTGTTGTCCCTCTTTTTTTACCTCCTCCGCTGGAGGCTCCCATTTTCTTGCGTCTCGCTTTCTGTGTACCAACTCCTGGCGGAAATTGCGGCCCTTATTCCCTGCTTCTCCCTGGTACATTCCGTCTTGACATTGCTTCACAAAGCGATTGGAGAGCTTTCGAGAGCTCTCGGGTCTTTCTCCCGCTCTTTTAGTCCTGTCTGTTTACTTTATGCTTGAAAGGAGGTGAAGTAGAAGAAGAAAATATTGTGGGTCGTTCGGTACTCCTACTGGCGTTCCCATGTGCGGGCGCAGTAGGGAGTCTGAGCCTTCTCGATGGGACTCACGGGCTCTCAGAAATGACACCGGTTCAAACAGAAAAGAAATAAAATTAAGTGTGGGGTACTACTGCTGTTTCGTAATAAAGGTTCACAAAAATTGAAGATTGACGAGAATGAGGAGTACTTTTTACGCGGCTTTCTCGCAAATTGAAGAAATTTCTGTTTCAGACATCGTTCTGGTTGTATAACGTGTCCACTCGACTGTATGCTCTTCGGTTAGAAGACTTAAAAGGACGAGAGTGCAGTTTGCGACCTCGTTCGGCTTAGAGCAAATGTTGTGTGGTGTGACATTGGTGGGAGTTTGCTTTCTACCAAAGTAGGCTTGCAGCATGAACAAAAAAGGTCCAGCTTTGTACCTGAAAGTTGGCTTCTCTGCTTGTAATGTTCAGTGGCGAAAGCCATTTCTAGGCTCGAAACGTAGCTCTCGAGGCTCGTGTTTTTGCGTTTGTCGATTGCTTGTGAGCAGGTAGGCATTCTTTCGCCGAAACGAAACGTAGTAGGGGAAAGTAATATAAAGCTATTGTTGGGTTCAAAACGTGGCTGTTGAGGCTGTTATTTTCGTGTTTGTCGCTTGTGAAGGTGTAGGAGCCCCATCGGCGGAACGGATAGTAGGAAAGCTCCAGTCGTGCTTCGTAGCTGGGCGCATGCGCTCTTAAAGATTTGCCGGAACGGCGGAAAAGCGGCTGATGCAGCGCGCCTTCTTTTGAAACGTACGCGGTTAAAGAGACCCTGGAACACTTCTTTCAACTTTCTTGAAATCTTAAATGCTTGCAGAACGCAGTCACCCAACACACCCAGTGCTTAGATTAGGGGGTCGCTAAGCAGCTCAGCCAAAAATTACTTCTCTATGCTCATCAGAACTTGGAAACGCGCACTAAAGATGTTTCTCTCTTTCCCGGTCTTGACGTTCTTCGACGGCCAGAATTACGTCACTGAGGCCATGTAGCGGGTGTTGGCCGGTTTTCCTTCAGTTACAGCTATAGATGCTTTTCGATAGCAACTTTAAAAATAAAGCCAAAAAAACAAAGCAGAAACGGAAGGCGTATCTGGTGCGACGAGCAAATCACGCAGTGCCGCTCCGTGCTGGCGATAACTTATCCAGACGCAAAGAAAAGAGTGAAATCGTTTGTCGAAAGTGTTGCAGGGTCCCTTTAAATGGCTTCCACGACACCAGCGGGCATATGACGTCACCGGACACCAGCAGCACAGAGTCGTCGTGCTGTTAGAACACCCGCCCACGCGCCGCTGGCTTGGAAATGATCGCATGGGGATGCGTTGTCGTTCCAAAATGGCACAGAAGAACTAGGGATTCTTCGTAGCAGCTGCGCTCGTCGGTCGTTAGCATTCGGGCGAAATTGCCTGCCTGGTCATTGGTATTTGAGCTTATCGCAATAGCGATTTCCTACTGCAGTTCCGAATGATGGAAGACGTAATTTACTCTTTCCGTTACATCTCTCTCAGGCGGTAGCATCGGCGTGCAGCGTTTGCGAGCGAAATGTCGCTGTCGGCAGTCACAGTTTCTTTGCATGCTTTTGCATTGTGAGAGGCCTAAATCCGCGCTTTCGCGACCAACCCGTGTGAGTGCACGGAGCTGCCAGCTGACTGGCCGCCGCGGTTACTTTCGGGCGCCGTGAGTTTCAATGACACAAACTGCCTTGCGGTCCAGTCGTGTGGTGTCTGGCGTCTGGTATGAATGCTATTCATTAATACATTCCGCATATTAATGCGAAAGCATTAGGGAAGTATGTTGTTCGAAAATTTGGCGTCTTTGGTACGCACATTATTACCGACGTATGGAACACGAAATGGCCGAAGTATGGTGTTGTATCCGACCCCCACCGAGTCACCATACGTGACAGAGAGATTGATTGATTGATTGTAGGGTTTAACGCGCCGACGCAATGCAGGCGATGAGGCGTGCCGTAGTGGAGGGCTCCGGATTAATTTTGACCACCTGGGGATCTTTAACGTGCGCCGAAATCTCGTACACACGGGCGTTTTTGCTTTTCGCCTCCATCAGAAAAGCGGCCGCCGCGGCCGGGAATCGAACCCGCGACAGAGAGATGCAGACGCTACCTCGTACCCACGGAAAAGAGCCTTTATTGTTATTACACGCTATTTATAACCGGGCTGCGGTTACTGATGATGACAATGGAAATTGGCCACTTTAGCCCTGTGCGCCACCTGGTGGCATGAACATAACTAAATTAGACAACACAACACATGGCACACAAAATATGGCCGACAGCTCAAAGGCTCGGTGTTACTTTGTTCTTGAATGGCTCCTGGAGCGACGTTTCGGCCGGTGTCTTTCCCGTTCCACGTGGCGCAACATCACACCAGCGGCGGTGATTGCGATAACGACGAATAACTACTATTCCGGCAAGTGTGGTGTTTCAGCCCGTTATAAAAAAAGGGCAGAGGTTGGAAATAGGGAAACGCTGCCACCAAAACCCGCCCCTGGGAAGGCTTGAACCGAACATTACTGACGCTTACACAGCTGAAACAGATCTCACTGAACTTGAATGCGCCTGCGCGGTGCAGTTTGTCTGTCAACTCCTAATGCGTTCTGAATCATCTAGCAGCTCTCATACCCCCGTGGTGGAGACTACGCGTTGGAATGGCCTTTACGCCGTCTGTGACTGCCTTCGTCCTGGTCATTGCAGTACCGCGGACCATATACGGCTTCACCTGCCCACTCTGTGACTCAGCCTAACAGCAAGTGAATGTGCGGCATCTGTTGTGAACCTGCCCGGGTCAGCTTCAGGTCCCACTACGGCACCTTCGTGCAACCGGCTCCACCCTGGCCGCCCTCCAGACCTGTAGCGCTGGATTCAAGGACCATTTCATGGACAACTCCTAGACTTGATACGCGAAGTCAACTTCTTCGTGTACCTGTAAACTCGTTTATCGTTACGCCACATGGAAACTCTCGAATTTACTTAAGTACAATTACTAGACTTTCAGCCCACTTGTCCGGCCAAATTACAATTAAATATCAGTTTTCGCGCGGGTGGCTGTGCCTCAGTCCCCGCGCCAAAATGTTTCGTGTTCGCAGAGCTCGTCTCGTTCCTCATCTTCTCACAGATCAATCCTGCAGGGTCTCGCTGCCATGGCAACTGCCTCCACAGCCGCCCACGGCCGTGATCCCTCATGTGTGCAGAAGCGGACGCTTCTCGTCGCATGACAGCGGGAACAGTGGTGCGGGCCGGGACACTGAGAAAGGAGCGCGCCCCTTTGAGTCGCGGCTCTGGCCTCGTCTCCGGCTCAATGGAATATTTACGAGCACTCGGGCGTCTTGGGCAGGGGAACACCCCGGACGACGGCGCAGCCTGCCTGCTCGTCCGCGCATGCATTATAGTCCGGGGTTTTTTCCCCGGGTGGCCAGGAGATCCCTTCGGCGCCGCCTGGGCTTTTCTGCGCAACGGTGGCGGCGACGGCGACGTTCCCTTTTCTTGGCGCCTCCTGGGCGCTCGCGCGCGCGCTCCGGGAACAGGAATATTGCGTTAGGAAAATTGCTCTCGGCTCTCGCCCCCCTCCCTCCTGTTCCCCGTAGAGCCTCATTTCTTAGCCCTCTCTTTCCTTGATGTCCTCGGGACCCCAGAAAGCGGCGACCCCGGAAGGTTTCGGTAATACGAGCCCGGCTGGAGCGGCAGGCGTTCATATATTCTACGTCTAACGGTGTACTCCGCTCACCCGAATGGTCCTCGAGCCAGGATTATAGCCGCTAGGCCTAACTGCCCATCTCATTTATTTGCACCTCGTCCTTAGGTTCCTTTCCCTCCTGGTCTGTACTGCAGTCGCTTGGCCTGTGCTAGCGCGCCTGCTTCAAGTTGCTTGGTTACCGTTGTCGTGTTTTGGGAGAGTTGTTTCCTCGGTCCTCGTCGTCGGGAAGAGCATTTATTGCCAATGGTGTTTGGTTGCGAGCACATAGCTAGCGTTATTCGTACGTGTACCAAATGGTTAGAAATGTAACACCAAATTTAGGTTTTCTAATTGGCCACGTACACGACTGATCCTCGGAACTTGGTTCTGCTAGGGAAAGAGAGTTCGCACCACGGCGTCGGTGTTTAGCACGCTCAAATACGTCTGCAGACAACAATGAAACTGGAAGACTTGTATGTGATATCCGCGTGAAGGTGTTGGTCGGCACACCTAGAGCACTGCACTGACATCTGCCGGACGCGAGTCGTGCGTATGTTTGTCATATCATGGTGCTTAGCGCAGGCAATTCGTTCCATGCTTTTCGAGTGATATTAGTCCTGAAGAAGGCAACTATCATTCGCTTCGTGCTAATTTATGGCCGAATGGGTTAAGCTACACGTCTTTCGGTCGAGTCTGCAGTCGAAACACTGTTTTAAATGATTGGTTATTGTTACTTGTTTAGTTGTGCTGTCCTGACGCCTGTTGCGTTGTCACGAAACAGCCACGACGTTCTGGACTAAGCGAATACCACCTGACTGACGCTAAGCTAACGTAATTCCCACCTCGCAGCATGTATAGGCCGGGCAGATGGCACCTTGAAACCGCGATTCACTAACGCTCCCGGTTTACCTTTTGTTGCACGAGGCGTCTTACAATGCAAGAGGCGTCACTGAAGTCCTTCTCCGTTCCATCTTTAGAATTGGTGCTGCCTAGCTTCAACTTCCGCCAACTAGGGACCTATTGTCGACTTCGGGCCTTTTTTATAAATTCGCAATCTTGACCGGAATTGTTTTCTGATAGGCTATCAGTTTCGTCGCATGCTTCCAGGTGACAAAATGACGCTGTGTGCGTTCGCAGTTTTGATGCTTCAGGGCCTTTAACGGCCCTATTAAGTAGCAATAAAATAGTGATTGCCTTCGTGTAACAACGTCACGATGCGTCACTACATGCCCTTTATTAGGAGCCGAACGCGCTGCATCCGTTCATGCTTAAACTAAGCTTGTGTGTCCGACTAGGGAAAAAGTAAAATGTCATGTTTACTGATTACTGCGGTAATCGAATTCAAGCTTACCCGCCGCGGTGGCTCAGTGGCTAAGGCGTTGCGCTGCTGAGCACGAGGTCGCGGGTTCGATTCCCGGCCGCGGCGGCCGCTTTTCTGATGGAGGCGAAAAGCAAAAACGCCCGTGTGTGCGAGATTGCGGCGCACGTTAAAGATCCCCAGGTGGTCAAAATTAATCCGGAGCCCTCCACTACGGCGCGCCTCATCGCCTGCGTTGCGTCGGCGCGTTAAACCCTACAATCAATCAAATCAATTCAAGCTTGAAGAGTTAGCGAACATGCGGCATCATATGATTTTCTGTTATCTAGCGAAGTGTTTCGCTGTCAGTAACCGCACCACAGAACAAATAGTCTCAGCGTAAATTCAGCAGCGGACGAGGACGTCGTTGCGGTAGGGATGGCCATAAAAATCATAACGGAAATACAGTTGGCAAGTTGGCATTAACATAAAAAGCTTACTAATGTTACTGAAAGCGATGAAAATAAATGGATATGGATGGGAAGACTGTGTGATCTTCTTCAGTTCAAGGCACGCCTTTAGCTCGCATTCGGGCCAGTGTTCAGGCCCAACCACACGCAGCGTACTTTTCGCGTTTTCACGCGTCAGCGCGCGTAGCCAGAAATGCATGGCTACGCGAGCTGACGCGCGAGCAACGCCGATGTCTATGCTCGCCAGATATCGGCGTCGACGCAGCGCCAGGAAGCATCGGAAAGCGGCGGGCGGCAGCGTCCGCGTTTCCCGTCCATCTCGTGGTTTGGAGTAATCCCATTCAACAGAAAACAATCAATTTCTCCTTAATCTGCGTTAATCGGCTGCCTTGAGAAAAAAATTCGTCATATCTGTTCGAAAGCGCGCATTCCATTCGTAGCTTGCTTGACTTTCATCGGGGGGAGATCGGGGTTTGCAAGTTTTGTGTCAGTTGAATAAAGGAGCTCTGGCTACATCGCTTGTAGTATAACCATGATAGGGCTTGTCTGCAAGATCGGCGCGTGAGTCGTGACGAGCAAGCGTTATCAAGGCCAGAATTCTAGCGGCGCATTCCATTCTATTCGCGGCTACCGTGACTTGCGTATAGGAGAGACCGGGAATGGGCGATAGCTTTTTTGACCCAAATATAGGAGCTTTGGTTACATCGCTTGTAGTACTAGCATAATTGGCCCCGCATCCGTGATCGGCGCTTAAGAAACAACTGTTATCACTGCCCAAATAGCTTAAATACGGCCAAAACAAAACACACCCGGCAATATTCGTTGGCAGCCTAGCTTAGTACACCGAATTCTTGGCCTCAGCCACGTCTCCTGGCGTGGTCGAGTGGTTGAGAGTTGGGCTTCTGTTTTGCAAGTACAGTGTTCGAATCTTGGCAAAACCTCGCTGTTTTGTGTTGTTTTTTGGTGAGGGTTGATCAGTTTTTTTTTTTTTTTAACAGGGTAAAGAAAGGGTGCCCGAGTACATTGCCTTTTAACCTACAAGGGACGTGCAACTCTAACCTCAGTAGCAAGGCAGCGCTGAAATTTGTTTTGCTTACGCTTATGAAGCAGTCCGCACATAACATCGATAGGCCACCAAGTTGCAAGGAGATAAATTGTTCGAACTGCGTTTTTGTCTATCAAGCTCCCTTATTTTGTTCAGACTTGACGCTGACAACTTGAAATACATTTTGCAGGATTTCAAAATTGTCCCGCAAGCATTCGTAGCAATAAATAAAGTAAGGCAAGTGTACTTTCTGTGGCAAATCTTGGGTCCTGATTACTGCAATTAAGCAATCGAAAGTAACTGCTCATAAGCGTTCAAAAATAACTTTGAAAGGATGGCAGAGTTCATATACAAACGTGTCCACCAACGCACGTCGATGCAGCGGTTCACGCGTGACCTCGCCGCCCTCATGCTGTTAGTCGCCCTCTCCTGCGTGTCCGCGCGGTGCCGCGTAACGACGCCGACGCTCGCGCGACCCGTGATTTCGCGTCCATGTGGTTAGGGCTTCTGGAGAACGCTAATTCCAACTCCAAATGTATATGTTTATTTTGTTATCGCTAATTTGATTTTTTTTAAGAATACACTTCAGGTGTATTTAAATATTTTTGCACTTAGTATCAAATACCTTGTGTTATTTTATCTGAACTGTAAGCGCCAAATTACGCGGCGATTCGTCAGCCTTTATGTGCATAGGTTACCGATCGCTTACGCAAAGCAATGCGGCGAATTCACGGGAAACCAGCGAAGTTCTATAATAGGGTCTCTGCTCTTGTAATGTATCGAGCATTTGATCGAAGGCGTTCAATAACGTAAAAAAACATCTCTTTCTCTGGAGCTCGCACTTCTACAGTTATTTGACCGCGCTGAAAAATCAGCAGTTTTGCTTTGTGGTCATATAAAACCGTTTAAATCCACGCCGCCCGGTTCTTCATCAAAAGAAGTAAAACTTCTTTCGTGATTTCCCTACGCAGATTTCACAATGTGCCAGTGATTACTTAAATTTGGGGGGGGGGCATGGGGCTCAAGCGAGCGTTGTCTGAACCTGCAAATTTTCGGCTCTGGAGAGGCATGCGGTACGGGCGCTTTACTGAGTTCTGTTTTGCCACGCATTAATGCTTGCCGATTCCATCATGACCGACTCGCAGTTTACAACTCTTTCATGCCCGTAGCTGTAAGGTTGCTGAACGGTTATGCGTACCCCGTGAAACTGCAGCTCTCCTCCCAATGACTCCATTCCCGCCTCTTATTCCCGATCTGTATTCTACGGAATCACAATAGTTATTGAAGCATGTCATAACTTTTTCTGTGACTGTGTTCACTAAACAGCTTTCGACGCATTAGAGGTGCCTCGAGCTGACGCTTCACATTACATGCTGACGGGAAACGTTGTATTCCGCGCCTAACATAACAACGGGTGGAAAGCGACGGCGTTCCGCTCCACTTGGAAGTTGCGAACTTCTCCGCGGGCCTTACGGCAGACCTGCTTCTTCATCTTCATTACGGGTGCTCCCGGAGAGCCGTCCTCGGGCACTCGCAAGTCACCTACCCCCTTCCGCTGTCGCGCTGGAGAGCTTATAGTACGCTTGCGCGGGAAGTCTGCGGTGACCCTCGCGACGCGGGAGGCCAGAGGCCACGCGCTCTCGGCGCTCGCTTTTGACGCGGTGGCTCGTGATGCACCCTGGCCTAATGCCGCTCCTTGCGCATACCGTTCTCTTGCTCGCTGAGGACTCCTTCCGCCCCGGTCACTAATGCATGCTTCCACCCAGGCAACGCACAACTCGCGCTGTTATTCCTGGCTACGAGCGTCGTATTTCCCTGCTCACTTCAGCTCGCCTCGTAAATGAGGCGTCCCAGGACTCCTGTTTCTTGTGCCTTCGTGTGCACGCGTACGCCGTGCACCTTGACGTTGGTAGTTCTGTTCTCCTCGGTGTTTTCTGCTTTATAACCCGATATCTACAGTGTCATATGATAAAGTGTATTTGGCCCCGGCGTAAATACCCCTTCAGCCACGTTGGAGCGTGGGGAATATTTGTGGTCGGGTGACACTGGGGAGGCCACGGAAGGAATGGGGAAGTACTGTTTATTTGGTTTTTGCATTTAGGGCTGCAGGGAGGGCCGGTAAGAACCTGAACTGAAGTTTGTGCATGCGTGCGGATATCTTCGCGCGCGCGCACGCAAGCATGCCTACATACGGGTATTGGCACTTAAAGCGACGAAAAAACGTAAGACTCAGAACCAAAGAAAAAATCTTTTAATATGGACTACGGGCCAGTGCGGTCTACAGGGGAAGGAACTGGCCCACGCAACCGCTCGATCTCTTGCCAACCGAGCTGTGTTACCGACGACGCCACCACTATCACCTTGATCTCCAAGGCCAAGAACAAGCACAAATATTTACATCACACAAAGAAAAGTTAGTCACATACAGGAATTAATAAATCACTGCTGGTTGACCAGATGCACATATCACCGGCCCACCACACCTTTACGAGGAGAGAGGCAATTATGTGGCGACGGTTGCAGACAAAACACTTTTCCAAGGCCTGATTCCCTCAACCGTTGCTATCGAGAGCTTTATTCGAACCTTTGCACTCTGGGCAACAGCAGTGCAGGCCTACAGCACATGATGTGGTCCTTCCATGAGCTCCAAAAGAATGCAACAGAAAATAATAGCACGTCGGATATAGGTACACTTAGAAAATACAATATTAAGACTGTAGAACAATCAGGGACGGTTCTGCTCAGCTCCACACCGGAGCTACAACTCACAGCAGTCCGGATGGCCGAAGCAGCCGCTAGGATCCAAGGAATCCTGGCTGGCGGCTGAGGGGGCCTGGATCCGGAGGCCGTCCAAGACGTTCAAAGCCTATCACGGGCTATAAATCTCTCTCTCTCTCTCTCTCTCTCTCTCTCTCTCTCTCTCTCTCTCTCTCTCTCTCTCTCTCTCTCTCTCTCTCTCTCTCTCTCTCTCTCTCTCTCTCTCTCTCTCTCTCTCTCATCCGTTCGTCCGTCCGTCAAATCTCTATCTCTATCTCCATTACCGAAGTGACATCACAGCGTCTGCGAATGGTTAACAGCGAAGTTATGGAAAGCGCCACGAGGAAGGGCATGTCATACAGGATCCCAGGGTCTGTAAACGGAGTTGGAGTGTTAAATGCGCTGCTGTGACAGTTCCCTCAGCCGTGTCAAGCGCTTGTCTGTTATCGCCGGCGACACATTAAAGCCTGGTATTCCTAACACTGCACAATGGCCGGCACTCGTACTGCGTATCGTTTCCCACAGTCTTCCCAAAGGAATCCTTTCAACGCCGGTTCTTGCAGAGCGTGTGCGCGCCGCATCGACCCATACGCGAAAGTCACTGCGCCAATCGTTGCTCGTGTACAAGCGCGCTCAGTAACCAGAAGAGGAAGCACTCGCGTGTCCACGATCGCATGAATGGCATATATCGACTTTAGGCCCACATAATAGCGTTGGCTGAATTTGCATTGCTTGCCGCGGCAGTTGTGGCGCGGCGCACAAAGCTTCCACCCGCGTCTTTCCGTCAATACCGATGAACCAAGCTTACAGTTCCCCCTTTGTTCTTTGTTTTTTCGTTGTTCGCCCACTGCGCTGCGTTTAAGAACGGTCGAAAAGCCATGCAAAGAAAACTCGACACAAAGGGCTGGCTGGAAGGCCCGAAGCTAAGAAAATAGTTTCTTACTGCATTGGCATCGCCGCAAAGAAAACAAATGCTCAGCTTCACTTATCTTTCTTTTTTTCTTTTTGCGTCGTAAGAACGAGCGGGCCTGGTCGTAGCTCGATCTTCTCGCTGGCCGTCCGTGGTGGCTTAGTGTCCAGGCGCTCAATCTTCCGCAGTACACGGTGTCGGGTGTTTGGTTTCCGGCTACTGTGGGCGTATTTCTGAGGCAGGGCAAGTATAAACTGTGGTTGACTCCTCTGGCATAGGAATTGATTGATCGATTGCAGGGATTAACGCGCCGACGCAACGCAGGCGATGAGGCGCGCCGTAGTGGAGGGCTCCGGATTAATTTTGATCACCTGGGGATCTTTAACGTGCGCCGAAATCTCGTGCACACGGGCGTTTTTGCTTTTCGCCTCCATCAGAAAAGCGGCCGCCGCGGCCTGGAATCGAACCCGCGACCTCGTGCTCCTGTCATAGGAATCAGTCCAACACTAAAGTGAAGTGTGCAGCGAAATCTGCAGCTGAGCATGATTTGTGGGTCGGCGGCTGTCTTGTGGGTGTGCTTGGCGAGCGACGTCCTGCTGGCGGCTCGCTTCGGCAAAGGTGTGCTGGCGTCATTTCCGTTCCGTGATGGATATGACGTCAGTGAAATGTTGGCGTATCGCTGCATAAAACACGTTCGTGTTAAAATATAAAACCCGAAAACGAACAGCCCTAACTATAAGGTACTCTTAAACTACTAGATGTTGCTTCCCCGCATGAAGACCCTATGTGCAGGGGTGCACTCTTTACGGCACGCTTGCTTCATTGTACTGACGTCACTTCCGTGACGGATATGACGTTAGCGAAATCTTTGTGTATCCGGGAATAAAACACTTTCGTGTCAAAAAATACGTGATTAATTTTAAACATGGGGCGCAGTGCGTATGTCCTTCAGCCCTCCCTGCGCCGCAACTTATGTCCCACTCATTAGTTCTTCCTTGTGCGTTACATCGCAAAGGCTGAGTTTATCTTCGGGATGGTAGTATACGTGCGCTATGTTTCTAATGTGTAATAATAGTAGTAACAACGATAATAGTTCGCAGGCTGTTTCAGAACGGATTTTGCGACATCAGTGCAGCTGCCTTAGTTGGAACTGACTGCCAAGGCTCGCCCAATAAGCCGTTGAGCGCCAATACATACCTCAAGCGCTCGTCGCTTCCGCCCACGTCGTGCACGCTTCGTGGCCAAATCCTTTACAAACGTGCAGGTGGCGCTTTTTTAGGCGCGTAATCAGTAATGTTGAAACTGGCGGGCGCGCACTTTCTGACTCTCTGGTGGACCTTTGCACGCATGCGCACATAACGTCTCTGCTACTTTCCCTCTTGCTGAATTAAAGGAAGTAGTTGGACTCCATTGGCCTAAATCTGGGTCAATTATCGGGGTCAAGTGGAACGAAGAAAGGATGACCTTATACGGTAGTTTGCGTGAATCTAGTCTCGGCGAACATGGCGCGCGGTCCTGAGTGCGCGGGCGCAAACAAACACGTTCGGCCCATACTTTTTTTTTCCTTTCCCCTCGCTGTGGCCAGGAGAGCACCAATCACGGAGAACATGACAGGGTTATCACAGACGAACGCACGCTCACACTCAACTTTCCCTCTCGCGTGGGAGCACGTCTCGTCGACTTCGGCGACGCTTTCATCCGGGGCCAAAGGGCCGTCGGGACCACCGATGCTGTCGCCGAGAAGGCATGCAAACTCTTCTGAACGCTTCACATGCCTACGCGTACAAGTATCGTCGATCCGCTCGTGTATAAAAAGCCGACGGCGGTGCGCGCGGGCTCAACAAATGAGGAGAGTGCGCGAAGTTGAAGGAGTTGGGGTGACCGCAGTTTAAGCTTCAAGCGCAGACGGGGGTGGTGCGTCAAATGTTTGACCGCTGCGAGAGGCGCCTAACCGGTGGTCGTAATCTTCCGACAACGCGCAGTAAATAGCGGGGCTGTAACAACTGACTAGTTCTCCATGCAACGCGTGAGCCGAATGCTGTGAAAGATGTGCACCGCTTTTGACTGTCCTTGCGTCAGCCTAGCTTGCGTTTAGGCTCCTCGACAATATGTTGCGTCTAAGAAGGCGGTGACACTAACGACGATGATTGTCTTGGTTAATCACTGACCACGCATCGGCTTTGGCGGCGGCAGCAGGTATGTTGATTAGCAGCTTCCTTCTTGGCCTATACCCTGCATCGACGACGACGGCAGTGAAAGCCGTTTTATGCTGACCGACCGACCAACCTAAGGCCCAGTGACCTGCAACGTGGTTTCCTGACAGCGTGGCGTAAAGCACTGCATTTTCACAATTGTAGTAGCTAAATATGATAACAAGAGCAGTGAAAACGGTCATAATAGCACCGACCAACATTTTCAATTACTTTTCACGGGTGTACTTGTGGGTTCCCATTGTTGTGCCAGAGAGCCTGGCCCAAAGGCATTGCACGAGGCGACGCGCCGACAGCGAGGCTGAGTCACGCATCTCCCTTTGTCGCTGCGGCGCGGCCGAATCCTGCATCTCGAAACGCTGCGGCGCGGCTGAATCCCTCAGCGGAGAACGACCAAAACAAGGGCATGTCGCTACGCCCGGAGGCGAGGTCACGGAGACTGCGGCGGCATCGCTCTCCCTTTCCCCATCGGCGGCGCAGCTGACTCACCGCTTCGCTACCATTCGTCGGAATTCAAACTTCAGGCAGCGAGAGCCCTGATTGGAGCTTTTCAAACTTCTCGGGGCCACAACGAACTTCCCGGGCTATAAAAGAAGCTCGGAGGCTCTCATCGTCGGCTTTCCTCGGCGGCTTCTCTCCGGCACCAGTCTCTTCGGAAGCACCGAGTGAAAGGGTGCTGTCGCCTTTGTGCGAATGATGTAACTTTTGCTTACCCTGTACATACTGTATATAAATGTTACTTTGAGTTTTCGTCGGCTGGAGAACTTCTTCGCTCTGCTCTGCGCCGCGTCGATAGCGGACGGAGCGAGGCAACGTCGCTACACCGGTGACTGCGCTCGGATGGCCAGTCGCAACAGCGGTGACAGCGGTGGGATGGCTGACTCCCAACCTCGGTGACGAGCAGGAAGGCGAGTCACAACCTTGGCGACCGCCCTGGGATAGTCATTCCCAACAGTGGTGCCAGAGGTGGGATGGCCCATTCCCAACAGTGGATGGCAGCTGCGGGATCGACCGGCAACGGCTACTACCTGGTGTGGTAAGCGCTCGACGTTTTCTCTCAGTTCACCAGACTTCTCTAGCACAGGTTATAGTAGTTTAGAGAAGGGCTGGGTGAAGCACTGTATATAGCTTTGAGTGTTTCAAGCCTAGAGAGTGTTTTGAAACCAAAGCTAGTGCCGAGAGGTAAACAAAGGAGCGTAGAGAATTACTTGCGCGTGCCTTACTAGTAGCTTGGTAGTATAGGAACGGCAAGGGAATTCTAAAGCGGGTAAGCAGCAAGAGGCCAGTGCAAACGATGGAGGACCTTAGAGTGAAGGAACTCGTCGAAATTTGCGAGGAGCTGGGCCTTGACTTAGGCCGTGCGAAACGGAAGCATGCGATCCTTGAGATCATGCGGAAGGAGAACGTAACGGCTGAGGAAGTCAATGAGGCCAGGGATGATATCAAAGAGCGCCGTGAGCGCGAGGAAGCCGAAGAGAAAGAGCGCCGCGAGCGCGAGGAGGCCGAAGAAAAAGAGCGCCGTGAGCGCGAAGAAGCCGAATGGCAGGAACGGGAAGCCAAAAGGCAGGAACGGGAAGCCAAAAGGCAGAAATGGGCAGCCAAAAGGCAGGAACGGGAAGCCAAAAGGCAGCTCGAGTTGATGAGGCTAGAGTCGGAGCTCCGGCAGGGTTCGCCGGCGCCTAGCGTGACTTGTCCAACAGTTCAGGCGAGCGGTCCGAAAAGTCAGGACCAACGGCCGCCGTTCGTTGTGGACAGGTCAGGGCCGGAAGACGGAGCGTCCAAGGCCAAACGCGATGCGACCGCACTCGTATTCTTGGACAGAGAAGCGAGCCAGGAAAGCGAGAACGGCGCGGAGGCAGAGAAGCCGCTTCGAAATAAAGATTTCGAAACGCGCGCAGAGTCCGCGAGCAGTGGCCAGGGCATGGCACTAACGAGTTCGCAAGCGGGGAAGCTCTCGGAGAATGTTGACTCTTCCCCAGCGAGCGAGACGCGAAAGGACGCCGAGCAGCTTAGCCCGAACTGCGAGCCGACCGAAAACTGTCGCGGTAGGTTAGTCGAACCGCCAGCGGCTGAGGCGGTTTGCGTGAAACCCTTCGGTGGAGAAACTCAGCCGGGCGACACGGAGAGTACGTTGTCACCGTTTTCCGATCAGCCGTTACGCGAAGACGAGCTCAAGGTCGAAGCGCTGCCGACAGAGAAATCCGGTGAGCTCGTCGCGAGTGACGTTGACAGAGACCGTACCGCCGTCACGGAGAGCAAAGGGGTGCCTAAGCGAGATCAAGCACTTGCTGAGACGTCCGACAGAGGGCCGTACGGGTCCGCTGATCGCGTTCATGTGTCGGTCTCAGGTTCAACGGTCTCGGCAGAACGCTCAGAATCAGAGGAGGCCTCAGAGACGGCTTCCAACAGGATCGCGCACAGTGCGCGAGCTAGCGAGGTTTCTCGTGAAAGTTTGGACGACGAGGCTAGCCAGACGAAGCCGCTACAGCCCCCGGAAACAGAAAGCGTTCCTTCGGGTGCGAGCTCTTCTGGCGATGTCGTGGCAAAGCCTGTGAGCGGGACACGAGAGACGCGCGAGCAACGAAGCCTGAGCGGCGAGCGGACCGAAAGCTTAGTGGAGCCGCCGACGGCCGACGCGGGTTGCGTCATCCCCATCGACGGGGAAACCCAGGTGGCCGAGTGTTGCGAGGCGAACTCGATGTTGTCCCCAGTTCGCGATGACCTGCTTGAAAGCAAGGTGGGGCACTTTCACCCGCGTTCCAACCCAGTGGAGCAAAGGTCCCCGGGGCGAAAGCGAACGATCAGAGCTTTCTGCTTTGAGCGGAAACGCGATTGGGATGCATGCGTGCCGGCCGCTATGTTGGCCTTGAAATCAGCTCAGCGCGAGATTACGGGTGTCAGCTTTGCGAGGCTTGTATATGACCGCGGAAAGAGAACGCGTTTCGAATAACGAAACTAGCTTGCCGGGAAGAGCTAGTTGTAACGCAGCGTTCGTTTCCCCGTTCGGACAGTCCGTCCCGTCATGTTCAGCTTCGGACTCAAACACGAGCGGTATCGCTTCTCAAAACTAACGGATCGGGTGTTTTGTGGCCTGTCGTAGTACGCGCTCCATTACCTCGACGATGTCGCCAGCTTTTCTAGCACATGGTAGGAGCACGTAGAGAACTCGCGAGTCGTGCTGAGCAGACGCAAAGAAGCAGGACTATCAGTCAAACAGTCAGTGTCACATATATTGCGCCGAAGTGACGTAACTAAGGCAGGTGGTTGTGGTAGCGCGGCCGACGCAGACCGTCAGTCGTCGAAGTAGCCGCAGTCGTAAGCTATCGCCGACCAACGACTAAGTCAGAGGTAAGGACTTTTCGGGTTTGACTGGATATGGCTAGACTTAGCGGAAAGATTACTCCACACTGGCTAGTCTTTTAACTGACGCTCTCAGAAAGAGTGAGCCAGTAAAGGGTAGAATGGGGCACAAAGTAGGAGGACGCGCTTTAAGCGCTGAAACGAGCCTTGAGCGAGGAGCCAGTTCTAACGGTCCCCGACTTTTCGAAAGGTTCGTTATTCAGTTCGATCGAGCGATCGTGGCATGGAAGTTGTACTATGCCAAGAGGATGCGAACGGCCGGGAACGACCAGTTTTGTACTTCAGCCGCAAGCTAACTTGCCGGGAAGAGGCTTACAGTAATTCCGGAAAGGAATGTGGCTGCGTCGTGTGGGCAGTGCAGAAGTTTGCGTGCTCTGTAGCCGGTAACGCGAACGCACTAAGCCGGGCGTTCTTAGTGCTACGTTCGTCCTCCCCGTGTCTTTCGTTTCGTTTCTTCGTGAGTAGATTTTTGCGTAGCAGGTAGATGGGAGCAAAATTATTGCCCTCATTTGCTGCCTCAGTTGTTTATTTCCGCACCGCGTGATTTCAAGTAATCAACTTTAGTTAAGATCACTTAATGTCGTGTGTTACGTTTGACACTTAGTGTGAGTTCTTCTTTTAAGAGTTTTACGTCCCGCATGGGCCTCTTGGTGTAGAGGGTCCAAATTTGGGATAGACACTTAGCTAGGAGAGTTTGTCACGTTTTGAGTCTGGTGTTCTGACAGAGGACAGAGGGTGCCTGCTTGCGCTGGGTGTTGCCTGTTGTCGGTCGGTTCTTTGCAAGCTCCAGAACGATGAGCAACCGGTGCTGAGGACAGACCGAAGGAGCCGGACGAAACTGGTCGAGACACCTGGCAGCACGGCGAGGTACCGGTGATCCAGACCTGGCAGACGGTACCCGTTCATGGAGAGGGACCTGGTGGAGTCGCCCTTTTCCTGGGGCACTGGAGGTGCACCTGGATGAGCCTGGTGAACGAGCGCGCCCAGCATCCGAGCCACGTGGAGGCAGCTCGTCTTCACGGCGCATTGTCTGGCGGCGGGGGTGCTGTTGTGCCAGAGCGCCTGGCCCAAAGGCGTTGCACGAGGCGACGCGCCGACAGCGAGGCTGAGTCACGCATCTCCCTTTGTCGCTGCGGCGCGGCCGAATCCTGCATCTCGAAACGCTGCGGCGCGGCTGAATCCCTCAGCGGAGAACGACCAAAACAAGGGCATGTCGCTACGCCCGGAGGCGAGGTCACGGAGACTGCGGCGGCATCGCTCTCCCTTTCCCCATCGGCGGCGCAGCTGACTCACCGCTTCGCTACCATTCGTCGGAATTCAAACTTCAGGCAGCGAGAGCCCTGATTGGAGCTTTTCAAACTTCTCGGGGCCACAACGAACTTCCCGGGCTATAAAAGAAGCTCGGAGGCTCTCATCGTCGGCTTTCCTCGGCGGCTTCTCTCCGGCACCAGTCTCTTCGGAAGCACCGAGTGAAAGGGTGCTGTCGCCTTTGTGCGAATGATGTAACTTTTGCTTACCCTGTACATACTGTATATAAATGTTACTTTGAGTTTTCGTCGGCTGGAGAACTTCTTCGCTCTGCTCTGCGCCGCGTCGATAGCGGACGGAGCGAGGCAACGTCGCTACACCGGTGACTGCGCTCGGATGGCCAGTCGCAACAGCGGTGACAGCGGTGGGATGGCTGACTCCCAACCTCGGTGACGAGCAGGAAGGCGAGTCACAACCTTGGCGACCGCCCTGGGATAGTCATTCCCAACAGTGGTGCCAGAGGTGGGATGGCCCATTCCCAACACCATACCTCGCCAGTGATGTGTGTCCGTAGTAGTCGGATTTTTTGGGACTTCATAGGCTGTCCTTAAACAAGGGAGTGCCTCCGTAGCCTGCCCATGCCGCAGCAGATCATTAGTTCGATTGGTCGTTAATTGATTGTCTTAAACCATAGCTAACGCTCTGCCCGCAAGCCCTCGACGTTTGGCGCATGTGTTTACGCCGCGACGCGACGTTTTAAAGTGCGCGCATGTAGATTGCATAGCCGCGACGGTGACGGCGCGAACAAAGGCGCCCCTCCGCACGCGGCCCATCGCCGCCTTCTCGACAATGGCCGCTGGGACAAAGGACGGCTTCGGGGGGACATTTGCATGGCCTTTATTACGCCCCGCATCGAAAGCAGCCCCCGCGCCGAAAGCGCGCGCTGTCACAATGTATGCAGCCGCCGCGCGCCGGTGTTTTTCCAATGCAATGCAAAAATATTTGTCCGGAATTTATCCAGCTAACCCCGTTTGGCTTCGCTAATGCAGTTGGGTATTTTTTGCTTTTTTTTTCTCGCATACATCGCAGCTTCGTCCTGGCTGTTTGGAAACTTTGAAACGCACCGGTGAAAGTTGAAAAAAGTGTCTACTGTTGCCAGGCTGCCTAGAGCGCGCATCGGGTGAAAGGAAAAAAAAAAAGTGTTTTTCAGTTGGAAACGCCGGAGCGAGTCTCCTTAAAGAGAAGAAGGCCTTATAATCACCTCCTTGTGGCAGTATTTCTAGCCAGCTAATTTACAGCCTTGATCGTAAGTTAGTGCGGTTGTCAAGTCACGTAACTAGCTAAGGAGGTGAGGTAACCTGCTGTTGGAAGTGATACGGCGGTAGTGTTTAGAGGCTTTCTTATCAGAATGGTGGGTGAGCAGACTTCTCGCGGCCTGCGGCGCTATTTGCGATAGCACACACTTGGCTTTTTGACAGCCGTGCTGGGAAGCTATTTCTTTTTCGGTCTCTCACAGCCTCCGCCAGTGGAGAACCCATGTATGAAACGTACTCGCGTGGGTGTACGCGTGCTTCGCGGAACGTTGGCGCAACGCCCATCCACGACAACTGCTCCTTTTGCAGGGAAATTCTTTGAAAGGAACAATATTTATTTATTTAAAGCGGGCCATACTTCGATTACGCGATCTTTGGATAACTTTTGTTTGAGGAAGCGGTGCGACGGTTTGGTTATTCGTAGGTGCTTTAAACGTCCGTCGTTCCCGCTGGGCACGTCTTCCAAGATACCACGAATAAAGGCAATTGTTTTGATGAGTGTCTTGAGAAAGTCGTTTGAAAAACTTTGTTTAAACCTTAAGACTTTAAACACTTCCATATTCGCATGAACATTTTGATGCGTTGTGTCGCGGTCACAATTGTCTGCATCATTTTTGTCTATGTTGCCTTTCTGTACACACATGGTATTGTCGAATGATAAATAGACCCCGTTTTGGATACCTGCATTCCCACGAAATGAGAAAAGACAGGCAGCGCTCTAGTTGCCAATCCGCTGTGAAAAGTGTGAAATTTAAAGATGCTTTATGTTGGGAGTGAGTTTGTTCACTCTCGGCTTCGCCGTCTACCCTGGAAAATTTCACACCGAAAGGTTGGTGCTACAGGATTGAAGCTGGCTTCTCCGCATAGGAACTCAGTGTGCGGGAAAGCCTGCTTGCCGTTGAGGTTTGAGAGCGCTTGGGCTTTCGTAATGTGTTGTAAATTTAAAACGCATAATTGATGTGGATGAAATGAACACGAGCGTTAATGACGCAAAATAATTTTTAATTACTTCGTGACGCGTTCGTAATTATATACATTTAAATTTAAGGCATCTTACGCTCGAGGAACAGCGCGCTACCCTAATGGTGACTTTTACACCACCCTACGTTCTCACCGAACGCAGTTGAGCGTTTTCAGTACTGTTTTTGCTTTGCGTCTGCTGGTGTATCCAGGAAACTCCTCCCACTAGTATGTACTTAGGCCGAGTTCCCGTTATGAAGTGTCCTCTTCCCATAGAAAGACCCCATCGCCGCGTTTGTCCGTGTCTGCTCTGTCTTCATTGCCGAGCTTAGCCGGCTCGACCGTAGCGCTCCCTCCCTGTTCGCTGTTTCTCCGTCGCGCGTACTGTCGCATCGCGAAGCTGCCAGACCCGGTGGCATGCAGCTCCCTCGCCTTGCGCTCGCCACCGCCGCCGCATTAGCACGCCCGAGACTGTTTGTTGCCGGCTCCCGAAGGAGCGCCCCTGTCGGATAAGGGGACGCGGAATTGGGTGCGCGCTTCCTGGGCCGGGAAAAATGCGGCAAAACCGGAGGGGAAAAAAAGGGACAAATAATTGTGCGGGCGACTTCGCTTGATCCCTGCGCCGAAGAATGCGCTCTGCGACGGGCGGGCTTCGCCGCGAGGGACCCCGCGAAAAGAGGCTTTGCGGTTGGGAAATCCTGCCTGGCAAAGAGACGGCGAGGGGAAAGGAAGGCGCGGGGGTCTCTTCTTGGATACCGCCTTCTTCTCTTCCAGCGGCTTCCTTCTTCGCGCAGAGAGAAGTTTTCGCTTCTTTTATTTCTAAAGGCATCGTTTTATTGACGTTTCTGTTCTTACAACTGCTGCTTCCCCCTTTTCCCCATTTTTCCCTGTTTCGCAGCGGGAATTCTGGCGGGACTTTCCGTGTGTTGTTGAGGGACGGTGTGCCGTCGTTTTGGAACGAGAAATATGCGCTGCCACAGCGGTAGCCAGCGCACTTTGTGGCGCGGGACGTTATACCCAAGGCAGGTTTTCAGCTGCTGTTGTGGAATGAATATGAAAGGGGTTTCAGCGATCGAGCTTGCCGGGGGTTTTTCGTTATGACGTTTAAATTCCTCTTTAGTCTTTGTGCTATGTCTCATATTTTGTCGCACTCCTCTACTGTGACGCTTCATTGCAGCGCATTTTGTCGTAATTGTGAAGCGATAAATTGAACCAAATGTGCAAAATTGTTTCATTAGCATGTAAAGACAGCTTTGCGCGTTTAGTGCGCGTATATATAGTGTTGTAGTGAAGAAATTCTGTTAAAACCGTTATATTGCATAAAACAGGCTAAAACACTATTTTTAATGCTAATGCGCTAAACGAACTGCATAATGGTTGGTGGTTGTGATAAATGGTTGCACAAAGTTTATTTAAAATGGTTACGGCAGAGGTATGTGCCCTTAATTGTAGTTTAAAAATTATCTCAACTTCCCGTTTATTACCGCATACCGCACTAAATGCGTCCGCGTATATTTTAGAAGAAAAAAGCTCAGCTGCCGTCCAAATATGCACCTTCTGTTACGAGCACTGGAGTGAATTCGACAAGTTCTCATTCGTGGATACTTTGCGTGGTTCAGCTTACGTAAACGTTTGCAATGTGATGGTTGTCGAGACTCCTTATTTGTAAAGGTCAGAACAAGAGGCGCCCATCGCTGCCGTCCCATGAGCTAGTACAAGGACGTCACAATAGTGTGGTGCACTGCACTGCAGTGTCAAGCTATCCCAGCCAGCCTTAAAATTTTGAATTTTCTGCCAGCGTATGGATCATATCCGATTTTTATTTGTTCACGCCATGGTTATCTGGGTGAAGGACACTTACAATGCGCTACATTGTGCCCTGCATAGGTAGCAGTATGTCGTCACCTTCGACGTAACTAAACTTTGTAGGAACTCGGTATGAAGGCACCGGCACTTTATAGCGCGCTTTTCTCTTGAAAAAACGAAAGTGCTTTGTAAATTGCCTAAAAAAACATGTGGTGGCACATGTAGCCATGGAACCATATTCGCACCTCCCTTCGGGGTCTGCGTAGTAGAAGTTGTATTTTGTTATATTTTTAGAAACATGTTACCCCAAGAACCGCGTAAAATTTTGTTGAGCTGAGCGTCCTACAGGGTATTCCAATTGGCCCATGTTCGTTGCTTATTAAAAGGCGCCGTCTTGGTTTTACGAAACCGCACTTATCTTTGAGCTGTCCTTTGCTCTCGTGCACACTGGATGCATCGTTAATGAATAAGTTAATGGATACCTCGTGTGACTGATATGCTCGTGTGAGTCACTGGCTCGTAACTGTTGCATCAGGCTACGTAACTACTTATATAATAACTAATAGGAGGTGGTGAGTCGACGTTAAAACACGCACAAATTCTTTTCAGCGTCGAATAGAATGATTTTCTTGTATTTTTTTTTCTTCAAATAAGGGTAATGAAGCATGAGTTTCCTCAACAGATCTGAAAAGTAAAGCTTTAAGCGTAATTTAAACGAAGTCATTCGAGTTTCCAGACCATGCCTCCATGCCACTCGGCTGCATTTATTTTTGCGTTAAACGTAACGGTAACTGCAGAGAAGGAAATAAAAAAAAAAAAAAGATTGGGAGACCTTTGCAAGTTTCGAAAGCAGTGTGCTAACCTCTAGAAATGCACTGAGGCTTAAAACGCTGCCTGAAGTTTTATTTATGTTTATTTATTGACTTAATATAAACATGTAACGTTTTGTATTGAGATCTAGTAGACAGTAAATGAGTCCCCTCAACTGTGGGAATAAACCAATTTTTTTTTCGCTATAATGAACGGATTTAACTAATCAATAGAAGTGAGCGAATTCTCCGAGAGGCAGCGTCTTGAGAACCCGTCCAAAGTTAGTTCAAATAGAATTTTGCTCCTTAAATCCAACGTGAAACTTTGCACAAAATTGGTTACAGACGCGTCGAAGCAACTAGCGGAACTCATTGAGACAGACGGAGAGAGATAATTAAGGGCTATGAAGGGCGTTGTGTTCGGTGATTGTCTAGCCGAGGTCCCTCGGCTGTCGACAGCTCTTCCACCAGGACTCCTCGCGACATCCCTTGGCGCCTTCTCGCCCGAGGCCACACTTTGCTGGGAAAGGATGTCACGGCGCTTCTGGGATTTGCTGCGGCTGCCCCCATTTTTGCTTGTGTGCGCATTTTTCGTGTTCTCCCGTGGCGTATAAGCCGGTTCGAAACCTTTCGGCGCCTGGAACAGTGCGCTGGGTATTATCGGCCTTCTAGCGTGACAAGCTGTGAGAGAGGGATTAGCGGCAACCCTGACTGTCAACCGGGAGCCTCTGGCGTCTGCGGCGGAGTGCAGGGGTTCTTTTTATTTTTTTTAATTCCGTAGATGTCTTTGCTCTAGTTTCTTCTCTGTGTCTGTGCATCCTTGGAGCGAAGTAACATAGATTTTACGAAATACTACCCGACAGATACTTTGCCGTTGAGGTGAAAAATAACGAAGAGGCGTTTCATCTAGCTTAAAGGCCGAAATGTCAATAGGGGCTCTGTTAGGGGCTCAACTAACTTGCGCGAGACGCCATCATGCGAATTGGTGACTATTCTTTCTAGTTTCAGTCAATGTGAAGGTTTTTAATGAATGAGTCCACTGTGTGCATTCTGTTTCGGGTGCGAATCTCAAAACTGTTTGTGTCTGCGAATGTACGTTTGTCCGCTTGCTCTCAAAATAAGGCATGCCCTGATATATACAGTTGACGAAGTCCATGGTTAAGACGAACAACACTTTTGCTCTCCTGTAACGTCCACAATGGAAAAAAAAAAAAAACACCCGCTTAAAACGAATGTCTGATAATACGAACAAATTTTCACGGTCCTTTTCAGTTCGTCGTAACGGGAGTTTACTGTAAATGTAGGATACCCCAAGCACATCGTTGCATTTATGTTCGGTGCTCCCACAGATACCCCAAGCACATCGCTGCATTTATGTTCGCTGCTCCCGCGGGAGGGCTTTCTTCATTTTCGCGCGGGCAAACTTCGTTGACCATTGAACAGATACTTGATTGATTGTAGGGTTTTAACGCGCCGATGCAACGCAGGTGATGAGGCGCCGTAGTGGAGGGCTCCGGATTAATTTTGACCACCTGGGGATCTTTAACGTGCACCAAAATTTCGTACACACGGGCATAGGTCGGCGTACTCACTCGTGAGTACACTCATTTGTACTCATTTGTACTCAAACTCACGAGTGAGTACGATGATGAGTGATCACACACCTAGAAAAAAACAGTGAGTACGATGACGAGTGAGTACAGGGGTAAGTCCATTACTCGTGAGTACAGTACTCATGAGTACACTACTCATGAGTATGAGTACTCATGAGTACAGTATTCATGAGTATGAGTACTCATGAGTTTGAGTACTAATGAGTATGAGTACTCATGAGTACATAGTACTCATGAGTACTCACGAGTTTGAGTACTAATGAGTATGAGTACTCATGAGTACATAGTACTCATGAGTACACAGTACTCATGAATACACAGTACTCATGAGTATACAGTACTCATGAATACTGTGTACTCATGAGTACTGTGTATTCGTGAGTATATGCACTCCTGAGTACAGTAGTGCAAACAAGTTTTATCAAGAGCTCGAGTCCGGATGCGCGTGTACGAGTCGCAAACATTTAGCGGTGCCGCTGTGCAGCTTAACTGTCAAGGATGGTAAAATTAGACAACGAAAACTGCAATTCCCTCCTTTCCCGGTCCCTGTTTGGCGCTGTAAGCGTTTTTCGGCGGTCACTCGCAAAGGGGTCACGGTGAAGAGGGAAAAAGGAGGGGGTGAGGGCCCGGCGGGAAACGCGGCCGCAGTTGCTCTTCTCTGCTGGGACTTGTTGACTGCCGCAGTTATTTTTGTTGACGCGGCCTGTGAACGCGTGGCGGCTTCATTGCGCTTGCTCCCTTCCAATTGTTTTAAGGGAGAGGCGGTGGAGGCTGCTAACAACGCACGAACTAGGCGTACTGAAGTCCCTCTTTTTCGGTCTTCAGAAGTTTCCGTAGACGCATGTCACGCTGTGTAGTCGTTTCGTGAGCCGAACCGCTCATTTCAACAGTCGCAGTTAATTTTCGTAACTCGCGTCAAACCGACTGCGTGGTTTGTAACGTTTGCTGTGCGTATTCAAGCGACAGTTTGGCTGATGTACGTGCGCCCATATGGTTTTATTAGGTTCCCATTTTGAAACATTTTGCTCAGGTTGGCTAGTAATATGGTCTCGTGTAGTGCCATTTACAAGTGAGCATATAGCCCCACCGTGCACTACGGCGTGCAGGCGCGGTGGTGGAATTTGCCCCAGCAATGGAAATAAAATATCCGAGTACACCTAAGCACGTTTGTGAGTTGTGAATCGGACATCATAATATCCAGTTCAACGCGTGCGGCGCCTTGTTTAGCCTCGCATATTTTGTCGAAGAGCTCTATCATCTTGCCGCTGGAGGAGCGTTTTGTTTTCGAATGGCTTTACTTTCGAGTGGCAACCAACCCGATTCGCCGCTTCTCGTTTATGCCACCGCGTAATGAGGGCGCTGACGGTGATGGTGAATTTCGGTGGTTGTTATTCCCCTACCTTCACTACTGTTTACAGGCGGGGCGACCACCCCTCGCTAGCAACTATACCGCCGAGTTTAAGCTCGCACTGTGAGAGGCCTCGGGAAGGAATTGTTTTGAATTGATGAACGCCAACGCCAGACGCCGGGATAGTCGCTTAAGCTCGCATCTTGGAACGTCTCGTAAAACATGTGGATTGCACATAACGACGTCACCGCACTTTTTGATCGATCACTGTCAGCTTCATCCGCGTTGCTCGAGATAAGAGCTGCAGATTTCCACTGTGCAACCAACCCACCAACACGGCAATACAGTGACGTCAGTGCAGGCTATCACGCCTCCGAAAAACGCGTCTACGAACTTTGTTCTCAAGTACACAAAGCACGGCGGAGCAGTTCTACGCTGCTGTAACGGCTGCCAAGTACCGGCAGCAACTGGGTGCCCTGCGGCCTTCGACTGCGACCGATACCCTCTCCACGCCCCCCTCCCCCCCCCCCGAACACACACACACACACACACTGTTGGGACTGGGCCATTCTAGCTCAGTCACCACTGTTCGATTCACTTCACTTTATTTCCTTAAAGACCCCCTGGGGGGTGTTACACAAGGGGTGCATTGTACAACATAGATACAAAAGCCACAGGTTAACAATACAGATGCATAGATGTTGCGACGTTGCCCTGCTCAGTCCGACATCGACGCGGCGCAGAGGAGAGCGATGAAGTTGTCGAGCCGACGGTGATTTTAAGCTACATTCATATACAATATATACAAAGGTAGCAAGAGCGTTACATGGCTCGCACAAAGGCACTTCTCAACTCAGTGCCTCCGATGAAATGCCGCCGCACAGCCGCTGCTTCAAGGCTGGTTTTATACCCCCGGGGTTCCGCCGCAGCCGCGTGCAGTTCGAATCTTTCCAATCAGGACTATCACTGGCCGCAGTTTGAATCCGGCGAATGCAAGCGAAGTGATTGCGTCAGCCGAGCGACAAATGGGAAAGGGGAGGCGACTCAGCGGCGCCGCCTCCAAAGTCTACTCGTCGCTGCGTGTCTTTTGCGGGCCGGTCGTCCCAAGCATGATTTGGTGCGGCCGTCTGGATGGGAAAAGGAGAGTAGACTCGGCGGCGCCATGTGCCGCCAGTTGCGGCACGTCTGCCGCGGGCTGGCTGACCGAGGCGCGAATCGGGCCTACCGTCGGCGCGTCGCCAGGTGCAGCAAATTTGTGTCGGGTGCTCTGGTTAACCGCACACACACGCATAGAAAAATTAGTAAGATGAGACCCGTGTGGGTTTTGGCCTAGCTGTTAACGGAAATAGACGCAACGACGCGTAGCGCCCGTCCTGTCCCCTTTTCGCGGCGGGACCTCCCTCTTTGGCTTTTCGCGCGCTAGCCGGTTTTCGTCTTTCTGTTTATCTCTTACTTTGCGGGCTGGCAGCGGTTGCGAGGGGTACGGTTGCGCAATGTTCACAGAATTCGGAACAGCGGCGGCAGCGTCTCTTTCCAGATAGTTTTAAAGGGACACTGAAGTGAATTTGTCAAGCTCCCGTTTTTGCCTGCACTGCGTAGACTGGCTCAAATTAGCCCACTTTTCATCGTTTATCCGGTTGACAAATCGGTAATTATTTTACAAAGCGCCAAAGAAGAAAAACTACCATGCGCGGTTTGCGGCGGCCGCACCAACTAAAGCTGTGACGTTGGGAGGAGCGGGACCGTGATTGGACGATGCCCAAGGTGAGCAACCAAACAAGTTTCGGTTTCGGTTTCGGTTCTGTAAAACACAACCTGTGCGTTGTTGGATGGGCATTCTCAATAACTCAGTAATCATCGTACCGCGCTTCTGCCATGTTGTCAGCTGTAAAAATGCATAAAGATAAGCCTCCCAGGACGGCTTGGAATCGTAGCATTCACTAGCCGAGGCCTACGCAGTGCATGGACGCCCTCCGCGTGCCCGCAGACGCACAAATGTCATGCGCTCCCCCCCCCCCCCCCCCCTTCCCCCCTATTTGGAGCTTGGCTCACTCATGCCTGTACCGTAAAATGCGTGTTCGCACCAGGCCAAGGGTCTGTTCATTCTGGCCTGTGCCCACTGCCCGCAAGCAGTCGGTGCTTATGGACAGCACGCCAACGAGAACTCGCTAGCGCGCCAGTGCCAGCCTGCGCGCGTTCTGTGAACTAGTTCGTGGAGCCATGAACGTTGCGGCCCAAACAAAGGTGAACTCAATGTAGAAAACATCGGCAGAAAACAAAAAAGTTAACTTACAAAAAAAAAAAAAAAGCACGTAGCCGCGGGGACTCGAACTCGTGACTTGCAAAACACTCGGCGGCGACATACCTGCAGCCATGCCTGCAGCCTTAGACAACTCGGCTACGCGACGAACTGCGCCGACCGGGTAATATAAGGTATATATTGTACAACAAGTTTACATTTTTATTTAGTTTTGGCATTTCAAGCAGCTTAGGTGACTATTTGTTGTATTGTGCTCGTGCAGTAAGCGTCCCCCGAGTTTCCGCAATAGCTCACGTCTAGCAATTGCATTTCGTAGACGGAAAAGCGTTCGCAGATGCGTAGTCGTGCTGCTGAACGCTGTGCTTGTTCGCCCAGCGCAAAAAAGTGCTTCCCGCACCCTATTTTTACGCTGTACGGTAAAAATATCAGTTGATTTTATTTCCTTAGTACCTATATTGACTTCGCTGACTCTTCTCCCGCCTTCAAGAGGCCTTATATTTTCCTACAGGCGTACCAGTCAGCGAAGCGTCGCATGTGCGTTTGCGCAGCGCTTGTGTGAAGCGACCTTGACTTGGAGCTAGATACAGTGTACAAACTAACCAAGTAAAGAAAGGCCCATTCTTCCATTCACAAACGTGTCCTGGCCCTGGCTTCGTTCCAACTGAGCGAACGAATTGCGACGACCCGTCGGCGTCCGGCGGACGAAACGCTGGGCCGACTGACTCTGTCTGAAGGCCGGGGAGCCGTGCAGATAGCTCAGCCAATTGCGAGCTCGGCTCCTCTCGACGTCACACGAAAACGCCGCAGAAAATGGGCGAGCGTAAAGAGAGGAGGACAGCATTTTCGAATTAAGTTTTCTACTAAATAAAAGCGCGCAAACGCGCCCAGAGTGGTCGTAACATGGCCTGGGGACCCCGGACTACAATTTGCGCAAGTAATCCCGCAATGTTTACATATCACTTCAGTGTCCCTTTAAAGACGGTAGTCTTTCGTTGGCCACTTGAGCGCGACAATGTTGGCCTGTCAGTCTGTCTGTCTGTGTCCGTCATAAAGATAATTCATTATTGCAACTTAATATCACGCCCCGCTGCACACATGGGAGCTACTGGGGTCGCCTTTAAGTAGCTTCATGTACATAATGCGCCCTCTCTACAACTGGCCAACTGCCCCGCAATTGAGCCGCGATTCAGCCCGCGATTCAAAACGCGAGTGCGTACGTCCCGTTTCGCTCTCTCCCGTGTACGTGCCTTCGTGCAGTGAGAAGCCCTAGGACAATGCACCGTGTAAGACGTTTTCTTCTCGGGCTCCTCGGTCCTGATGTATATGTAATCTCAGTATTTCTAATTAGTTAAACATTTCATTTTTCTCTGTTTAGCTTTTCATTCGAGCCACGACCTAGCTAAGATGTTGCAGTCGACAGGATCATGATTTAAGGCCACGGGAGGACGAGCGGACGAACAACCTGGACGGACCGCACCACGACTACGAGAGTGCAGCACGCAGACATTGTACCGACGCACTCCACGCCAGCGGTGGTCGACACAGTGCTGACTTCAACGGAACGCTACGTCCTATGCTCTTCGAAGAAACAGCAGTTCGTGAGCGCACTACGATTACGAGGATTACCCTGCTCTAGTCGTAAGGACGACATCATCTTGCGTCTCCTAGAGGACAACGAAGAACGTCGCCATCTCTCCAAACGAACGAACGTGCCAACGCTACTTCAGGCTGCCTCCGACAACAAACGGCAGAGGACCCTGCAAGAGGCGCTGTTTGAGAGCAGAAGGCTGCGTGATGAATGAGAAAGTTTTCTGAGACAACTGGCGAGAGTCGGCCGCACGTTTTCCCCGGTGCCTGGACGGCACGAGATCCGAGCACAGGCAGAATGCACGACGGCACGCACATGAACGAGACGACGCATGCAAAATTGTGATTGCGTGCTCACCGGACCTTTCCCAGGTAATCGCCACGATTACGGAGACGCATCGAAGGTCAGTGCATTTCTGGCGAGATCACGAACACACGTTGCTCTGCTACATCGCCCACGAGCTACATCGCCCACGCGCAGGTCATTCCAGCAACGAGACGCGCAACGTACGCAGCGCGCACGAGCCAGAAGGCACCACGTTCCTGGCACCCGCTCTTCCGCTAGACGTACACGAACGGAACGCTGAGAGCACGGAACGCAACGGAGCCGGTACGTACATTTTCCGCACGTGCTGTCCCGGCGCGGGTCCACGCAACCAACGACATCGCATCCGGACTGGTGGATATGGCCACAACAAGCGAGCAAGACGCACGGCGCCCGAAATGCACCATACGTGGCGAACGACCGCACCCCAATTCTAGGGGAGTTACCTAGATAAAACGAGACGCACAGCGCACGAAACGCACCAGAAGTGACGAACGACGTCCAACTTGAACCAGTGGAGCTGACCACGGAGAACGAAATGCACAACGCACGGAACGCCACCAAGCCGCAGCACACACGGAGGAAACTGCTGTTCGCGACACGACATCCTCCGCTCCCACTGCAGCTGCTATCCGGACTTGGCCAGCGAATGTTACAACCGCAGAAATCACCTGGCCACAAGCAACAAAAGACCCAGCGCACGCGGTTCAACCCTACCGGAAAGTACGAGCTCTCCAACACCCGCTGCTCCCGCCCGAGTCCAGCGGGCGAACGACATGACACTCGTGCAAGTAGGTCCGTCAACGAGCAACGACACGGCCAGCGCATGCGGCATGTCCGAGCCAGAATTAACAAGATCACCGGCACCCGCGCTCCGATCGAGACTCACACGACAAACACCATTTCGTACACGAGGACGCAACCGCGAGCAAGCGGACTCGCGATAAACGGATCCTGCTTGTATGGGAGAGATAGCGATTATAGCATTCTCAAAACAACGGGCAAAAGACGAGGTCTTGAGCGACGACACGGACACGGCAAGAACGGCAACGAATGAACCCGATCCAGACGAAGCATCGAATGCCCTGACGATGAAGTCACGCTTGCGACGCCGAGGAATGTGGGACCGAACGGACGGCACGAACTATGCACGCTTCTCCGCCACAACGGTTTAACTTCCGAAACAACCACGGCGACTGCGACCACGGAGCCGCAACGACTTTGACCGATCAGCCATGCCACCCTACTAAAACGCCCCGCTACCGCACACTAAACGAAAAGCCAAACGGCTCCCGCACCATACGCAACGCACGCGTCAATTCAAGCAACGTCCTCAACGCGCCGAACTGTGCCATCCCTACACAGCGCAGCTGGCCACCGGACAAACAAGACGTCTACGCCCCCACATGCATCAAGCACGCGACGAGCTACACGAACACAATCGCCGACGGAAGCGGCGAACCAACGCAACGCCGTAAACACTGTCAAGTTCAGGTCTGACGAAGTGAATCCCACGGCACACACACAATAAAATCAAGCAAATTTGAAATTCACCGAAACTCAATGAGACGAACACCCTCTTAACGAAGTTTCTAGTATCTGGAACAACAAAAAACAAACGCCAGCATCGAGCATCTGTGAACAAGCGGACAGTGATCTGGATACGAACGGACGTCAATCTACGCGAACGCTTCATTGTTCCTGGGGGCAGGCGCATTTCGGATTCAGAGCACGATTAGGATACGTATCAGCGTGCACGGAAACGAAAACGGACGACAAACGCTGCCACCCGAAGACACGCAGAAAAACGCAGTTTACGGCCACGGCCGCACCGACAAGCACCGAGCTCCCCTGAGCCCGACCCGGCCTGAGAACAAGACGAGACGCCAGGCGCAGCGCAATGCGAGTGCTTACGTTCCGTTTCGCTTTCTCACATGTACAGTGTACTTGCCTTCACACAGTAAGTCGCCCAACGACAGTGCACCGCGTCAGACGTTTTCTTCCTCTATCCTGATTTATATGTAACCTGTGTTTTTCTAATAAATTAAACAATTTTTTTTCTACTTAGTCTTTCATTCGAGCTACGACCTAGCTAACAGTGCAGATAAGTTGATTGTTCGTGAGTAATACAAATTGAGTACTCATGAGTACTGATTGAGTACTCATGAGTGCAGAATGAGTAGTACTCATGAGTGCAGAATGAGTAGTACTCGTGAGTGCAGAATGAGTAGTACTCGCGAGTGCAGAATGAGTAGTACTCATGAGTAGTAGTACTCATTGAGTACTCATGAGTACAGAGTGAGTACTCATGAGTACAGATTGAGTACGAATACTCGTGAGGACAAATGAGTTTGAGTACAAGTGAGTACGATTACAAATGAGTATTTGATGAGTGAGTACGAGTGATTTTGTGAACAGACGAACTTTTTGAGTCTGAGTTTGATTGAGTACAGCGTAAATAAAAAAAATTGTGATTGAGTTTGAGTGAGTTCTCTCTGTTTTGCCGACCTATGCACACGGGCGTTTTTGCTTTTCGCCTCCATCAGAAAAGCGGCCGCCGCGGCCGGGAATCGAACCCGCGACCTCGTGCTCAGCAGCGCAACGCCTTAGCCACTGAGCCACCGTGGCGGGTTGAACAGATACTCGCTTTGGTCGTCGTTTAGGAAGCTGAAAGTAGGTTCTTCGGCAGTTAATAATTGAATTTTTAAGAAATGAAACACTTAAAATACAATACTTATCCACTTCTATGACCGTGGCAATTCGTGCGTTCATAATACACGTAGTGGGTGGGCAATGTTTTCATATACGTATACCTGTTAAATATGCCGATTTTTATTTTATTCTTGCAGCGCGGTAGCATTTTTTGTTGTATTGGTTCTGATCTATGTAATCTATTTAAAGGTCATCTGCACTCAAAATTTCGACCTCTTGAAAACACTATTTCCGTATAGTCTGCTGAAAAAGAAAGCAAGATGCAAAATACAACAGCTGAAATACGCGCATGGACGCCGCAAGCGGTCACCAAAAATCGGCGATTTTGAAACCGAAATCGAGAAGAGCGCGGCCATTGAACATTGAAGTGACGTTGCAGCCGTCCAGCGAGCGGTCGGGCGGTCAGATGCTCTTAGGCAAACCTACAGAGAGAGAGAGAGAGAGAGAGAGAGAGAGAGAGAGAGAGAGAGAGAGAGAGAGAGAGAGAGAGAGAGAGAGATTTTAATGAGCTCAAATGTGAGAGTGGAACCCTAGTCCGGGAATCCATGCCTTGCCCTCGCCGTCTTGGCCCGTGTCACCAGGAGAGTCTGGTCCTCCGGTTGACAGCTGGTCAATAGTGTCTCCCACAGCTCAGGAAAGGAACAGGTGGAGAGGGGTGGTAGGGCTAGGTTGTGAGCGCATTCCACAATTATATGCTGGAGGGTACCTAGTCGTGGACAAAATTTGCATAGAGTGATGTACTGTGTGGGAAACAATAAATTCATTCGAACCTGGTGAGCGTTACAGGCGCGTCATGGCTGATCCGCGGGCAGGTGCAGCGTGGTCTGCGGCGGAGCTTTTTTGAACGCTTCTGCCTGAGTAACGAGGCATTTCACGGGGCTACTACCACTCGTGTCTCAGCTGATTTGGTGGTACTTACTACTCATAATAAATAAATTTGGTTGAGGTGAAATTTGAGTGCAGTTGGCCTTTAAGCAGTGGAATATAGAGAATAATATATTGCCTTGTGGAAAGTAAACTTTTGTGCGTAGTCAGCGCTGTGTGTGTGTGTGTGTGTGCAGCCTCTGTCTTCGTTCCGTCCTGAGCTTTGTTTAGTTCCGGCGTTGTGGAAGCTCGTGTTCAACTGCTTGCCGCAACAGGAATATTTGGCTGAAGGCTTAACAATTTGATGCATGCTAGGAGTTAAATTCAAATGATAGGATCGGTAATAATTAAGTGAGGTGCGCGAACGTAACACTAGGGAAACTAGGGTATCCGAACGCTTTGCTGCTCACCTCTTAGAAAATTCGTTTTTTGCGGTTCCCAGAACTACACGTTTCGTTCTGCCAGCGCCGAACTGGTGCTTCCAAAACAAGCCTGTTCTTACCAAGTGGGTTTGAACTGAAACAGGAGCAAAATCGAGAAAGTAGTTCCAGGTTCTGGAGCCGTGTATATCGAAACGGCGCACTTATGTTAATACTAACTTGCAGGGTTTTCATGGGCTGGGGCACGGTGGTGTAGAGAAAAGTGTTGCTGCGCAGAATGCCTTTCGCAACCGAATCTCACGGGAGCAAGCCCAGCGCATGGCCATCTCGGCCGTTCCCCTCCGGTTCTGGGAGCTTGCCTCCGCTCGACGTTTTTATCATTTTTTTTAAGCAAATTAAAGAGTGTGTGCACTAAATTTCGCCCTTCGTGATCCCCGCACGGCTTTCACAGAGCCAAATGGTGGCAGAGGCATCAATTGTGCTTCCCTCATGCGGGCCAAACGAAATTAGTGTACGCGGCGCTATCAACTTTCTCGTTCCCCATTGGAGTAATGGGCCACGAATTTCAAATCTTTCTCTGCAGGACTCAGGTTTCGCTCTCTCCTTTGTTTTGCTCGAAAAAGCGGGTCTTGTTCCTCTTCTGTGTGACTGGCTTGCCATTTCGAAAGAAATTGCACTCCTTACCGTCACGGTTAAACTTTCGTTACAGTAGAAGGAGGGGGGTGTGTGGGCGTTGCAGATTAGCGGTTGGTGCGTTTGAGCACGGCCGCTCAATGGGAACTAGTTCCCATTGAGCGGCCGTGGTTTGAGAAACACCACTAGAGTGTGCGGGTGCGGGGCAATTCCTTCTTGTGAGGATCGGCCCAGCTGACCCCGCTCCCGTTCCTCGCATCCTGCCAGTCTCCCGTGAGAAGCGGGATCGTGGCCGCCTTCAGAAACAACTAATGCTGACGATGGTCGTCACGGCGACGCTAGGTCTTTACCGACGGACACATTTTTGTCCGGTGCCAGGCATACGTCACGTTTCGTTGTAAGACTTGCTGGGTGGGGGTTTTTATACAATTCGGGAGACGACGCAGATGAGGGTAGGACACGAAAGCCATGAAGGTGCCAACATTACTGAGACACACGTTGTTCCGACGCCGCATGCTCTTCCCCCTGGGTGATTCCACGAGAGGACGAACATGCTGTACACGCGCATTTTTTGTTTTTCCCCATATTTTTATGAGTTATGCGAAAGCCAGGGAATTGCTTAAAACTGCAATTCGTATTCCTCTAGCGTGCGTACTTCGTGAGAAAAAAATGCAAACGTTGCGTGGTTGACGCGCGATTTCCGGCGGCTGCAGTTTTTTCCAACTTTCGGGTTTCGCGCAAGGCAAGGTGTGATCGATTTCAGATGGCGCTGCATGCGGATGATATCATAAGCCGTACTATATTTGCATAAGCGGGTCCAATACGACGCGCTGAATGTGCCAGGCGCACTGCACGCGATTGCGCCGATTCCGCTCTAAATGTATCGGGTGCTGCACTATCACTACTTTCATAACCGCAGCTAGAAACTAGGAAGTAGGCAGAACTCTGGCCTTCTGTAATAGCGCCCCTGGTCTCCGAATAGAAATTCTATGGGCAAATAAAGCATTTGGGGGGTCCAAAATGGCAAATAAAATTATTTTTTTATTGCCGTATAAGTAAGCCTGCTATGGCGGTTGCAACGAGTGCCCTGTTGAAATTTGTGCCCGGGGTATTCGACGAGCTTTTCTTGTGTTCGTGCGCATGCAGGTGCCAGAAGAAGCGCTACTCGGCCAAGCTGCCCACGGCCAGCGTGGTGGTGCCGTTCCACAACGAGCACTGGACGACGCTGCTGCGCACGGCCACCAGCGTGCTCAACCGCTCGCCGCCGGGGCTCATCAAGGAGATCATCCTGGCGGACGACTTTAGCAACAAGGGTAAGCGCACAACTACTAGGCTGCAGCCGACATTGCCTCCTCCTATACACCTACCAGTTACGACTGAAGCTCTGCTCAGGAGGCAGTGCTCAGCGGGTTGGTCAGTAGAACAGCTGGAAGGAGCTTAAAAAACCCGCCCGCATCTTCCCACGGAGGGAACTCGAGTAAATGCGTCGCAGAGTGGTGGGGGTATCGCGTGAATGTTGCGTAATTGGGTATGGTTTGGGAATGCTTAATTGTTATTTCGTCTTTATTATTCTTATTTACTGAATGAAGGAGAAGCGAAGGCAAGGAGTGTAAAGTTAAAGTCTGTCTTTATTGCTTGGTGTCGTCAAGCAAAGCGTCAAGTCAGGCGAAAGCCAAGCAAAGACGCCCTTGACTGATTTCCAAACGCGCGCTCCGCCGCTTATATACACACCGCCCGCGTTCGAGGGAGAGGAGTACGGGGGAGAGACGCGCATGCTCACACTTCCGTACACAAGCGCGCGAACTTTCCACGCACCCACCACGCCGTTATCACGTGTACACGCCCTGCCGCCGTTACTGTTGAGCGCGACGCAGCGCACGGGTAGCTACGACGCATGCGCCACAGACGCACTCCCCCCGCACCGCCGCAGCTGTTGTTGAGAGCGACGGAGCGCACGGGGTACACGCGCTCCTCCCGCACCGCCGCACCTGTTGTTGAGAGCGAGGAGGGTACGGGGGAGAGACGCGCACCTGCACCTCGACGCGACGCGCATGCGCAGTGAGCGTGTGGACGGCGCCGACAACATCGACGAGTGACATCGCGAGCCTAAGAAAGGCTCCGCATTTAAAAGTATCGCGACCGTCCGGCGTGGTTTCGTAAACATCCGTTGAATTGCCAGCGCGCAATGTTGGTGGCCATGGCTGTTGTTTTCTTTAAATGTAAAGCGCAGCTAGCACGTAGACGCACGTAGTATCGCCAGTAATTATATGTTCGTGTTTTATTTACTCCATTTTGTTACGTTATAATAATCTTAAGTGAGCTACTGGAAGAAGTATTAGATTGTTGCGTTATCACTTAACCGTGGTGTCTCCTTGGTTTTAAGGCTTAGTTTTTTTAAGCGCTGTATAACTGAAGGAGTCGCATCAGACGGGAAGTCTCTCGTGATTGCGCAGAGCCTGTAATCTAGCTCTCCATTTTATTTCATGATATGTGTGTCGGGCCGTTCGTGTGGCGGATTTTTTGGGGGGAAGCGGGTCACTTACGACGGCAGTTGACTAGCTGCTAATTTCCACTCGCATATGGAAACGCTTTCGTTGCAAAAAATGGCGAGCTCGGACTGGTGGCAGCACGGAATTTCTGGTTTTGTGAGCGCGAAATATTTATCGGAAAGCCCTCGCAGCCAATTATAGAAGGCGCCGAAGAAAGTGCAATTACAAGCCGCTTCTATTAAAGGCGTTCGCTTTTTAATTAAGAACAAATTGGTTTAGCAGTGGAGTTGCTTTGTTCCATAGCGCGAAATATTTATTGGAAAGCGCTCAAAGCCAATTAGCAAAGACGTCAGAGAAATTGAATTATATGCCGGTTTTATTATGGCACTAGGTTTTTTTGCTATACACGTCTGAAAGGTTGTATATGTTGAGGAGGAAATTGATTTAGTAATATAGTTTCTTTGTTCGAAAGCGTGGAATATATATTGGAAAGCCGACACAGCGAACATGGAAAGGGGCTGAAGGAAATGAAATTATATGCCACCTTTATTGATGCGTTAAGCTGCTTGAAAGGTTTTCGGGGCTGAAAAACCAAATTGGTTTTAAAAATGAAATGTCAAATTGGATAACTGAAGGGCTTGTTGTTGGCCTCCACTGAAGAATTGTCATGTTTTCTTTGAACTTGAAGGGACTCTGTAACCATTTTTGCAACTTTTCTAAATCCTAAATGCTTGCAGAACGTAGTCAACCTCACGGAATTTTTCTTCCTTTTCCTGGCTCGGCGTTCTTCGAGTGCTCGAATTACGTCATTACAGTGGCGTAGCGACTATTGGCCGGCTTTCTTTCAGTTAAAGAAATAAACGCAATCGATGGCCACTTTAGAAAAAAGCCACAAAACAAAGCAGAAACGGAAGGTGGAGGGTTCTGCTGCGGCGAGCAAATCACACAGTGCCGCTCTGTGCTGAGCTTTGACGATGCTTCCAGAGGCGAAGGAAAGAGTGAAAGCGTTTATCGAAAGTTTTGCGGGGTCCCTTTCAGAGCAAATCAGCCGTACACGCCTACTTAGTCGGTAGCTTTCGTAATTTGATTGAAATAAAAGAAAACACAGAGAGGTCGGCCTGCAGTATACTCGGTGACAACTTAAGAACGGCACCGAAAGTTGCCGCTGTGCCTTATCACCGTAGCCGGATGTTTCTCCGCGCGGCGCAAGTAGGGCGTTACTGGGAATACTTTGAACATGGCGTGAGCCGTTCTCGTGATTTTTTGGACTTAATATGCTTATAAACGACTCCAGTGACGCCAAACAAAGTGCGTGAGACAAGGCAGACGATGTCACGCATTCATAGCAAACCCCTCTCAAAACGCGCGCGCACTGACGTTACGGGTCCGGCGCTTTGGCAGAGTAATACACTACATGAGGTGGTGCCGTTCTTGAGTTGTAACCGAGTATAGAAGTTTTGGCCTGCTGTACTGTTTGTGAGAAAAAGGAAAGGGAGAAAAAAGGCGTGGATGGAGGGCGTAAAGCAAAGCAAAAACGTATGGTGGATCTGCTGCGACGAGCAAATCACACAGTGCCGCTCCGTGCTGGCGATGCTTTCACAATGCTTCCACACGCCAAAGAGTGAAAGCGTTTATCGGAAGTGTTGTAGAGACCCTTTAATTCTTAACTGAGAGGAAACGGCAACCTTTTGGGCTCAACTTTTTCTTTTCAGGAAATAAATCGAAGAATGGCACTTTTACAGGTCTATGACTAGCATGCTCTAAAATACAATAACTGGCTAAGTAATACATGGAAGACTAATTGCCCACAGGGATGTAGGAATTCTTATTCCGCACTTTTCTTTGGCATATCTTCAGTGTTACGTGATATCTCACTTTGCCGCTATCAATTCAATTACGTCCTGATATCGAATATCAGGCAAACGCTTTTTGTTCAATAAGGACACCGAGGCCGTTCTTACACACAGGGAAATTCGCGTGTCGAGATACAATTTCCGTTCCGAGGGGTTAAAGGAATGCACTCGTTTTCTTTTTCTTTCTTTTTTTTCCTACGCTGATGTGCTGATGCTATGCAAAATTGTTGCAAAAAAAAAAAAAGAAACGTCATGTTGTTGGTTTCGGCAGGAGATACACAAATTTCCTTTTCTTGGTTTCCGGCTTTTTTTTTTTTTTTTCGCTACCACCTCCGCGCCAACCTCTTTTCCTTTCCATCGTGCACGCTTCGATAAGGCGCTCGTCTTCCTCAATCCTTGTTAGCCTCGATGAGTGCTGACGTATTAAAGACGTTTTTGGGCCCGAGAGCAGGATAAGGAGCGGGAAAAATAAATCGTCCAACGGCTGCGGCTGTTTACAAGCCAAGCTGACTCATGTCTAGCCCTGATAAGATGCCTTGGCCTGGCCATTTATATGCGTTCCCCTCTTAACTCCTTCCCGCAGACACGCAGCCTCCGAGCTTCGATCGCGCTCTCGCCGACCGAGCTTAAATCCCCTCCGCTTCTCTTGGAAATAGAAGAGAAAACGACGTGGCGGTTGCGAACGTTTTGCCCCCCTCCCCGAGCACTAATACCTTTATCGAGGACCACCGTTATGCGACGTGAAAGGAGCGACTTCAACGGGAAACTGAAGTACTATAGAGCTCTGCCTTTGGACGCACTTCTGTACGGCGTTCTTCTTGTATCTCCCAAACGACGAAAAACGTAGACACAAAAAAGGAAAAGCGAACATAACAAAACCTTCGCACACAAGACGAAGATTATGATGAGGAGGAGGTGATGCTGACGGCGTGCCGCGGGTGCCGATATTTCCCGGTGGGAAAATAGCAGCCTCACTTTACGGCGCACTGTCAGCTACGAGCGCGCTTGCGAAGAGGAAAGAGAATATGAACACAAAATGGAGCGCTGAGCGGTAGAAAAAAAGGCCGGCGCAAGTCAAAAACAAAATAGCTCGGGACCTCTAGATAGATACAGGCAGAAAAATAGAACGCGGAGAGGTCTGCTTCCGGCGGATCCGGATTCATATACACAGAGAGGCGGCTGGCCGGCGCCGAGTACGGAGAAGACCCCTCGGGGCGCGTGAGCCGTTCGTATGGTTGCGTTAGCGACAGCTGCCGGTCCTATTATCTCGCAAAAAGGAAGCTCGTTTCGACCTGACCTGGCCAGGGGCTGTTCGCGACCCGCCACCGGAAAATGCCGAAAATATCAACCCGTCCAATTTTTCTCGGCTTCCTGTCCGCTCTTTCCTTTTTTTCGCCCCTTCCTTCGCTTTCTGCTTCCTCTGCTCATCGGATCGGTCGTGTCGTCGGGAACGTGGAAGAGGCTGCAGAAGCGCGAGACGGGGCGATTATGGGCTTCGCTTCTGCTGCTGTTGCTCCGGGCTAACGAGGAGGGATCCGGTTCGCTCGCGAGCAGCATGGTTTAGGAGAGGCTTCTTCTCGGCAGAGGGCGAGCCACTGATCCGACCGGGGCCTAGGATATAAGGAGGCATGTGCGGGGGGAGCAAGACAAGATTGTCGTCGCTCCGCTGTATCAAAGAAGGGTTCAGGATAGGTCGCGCCGATGTGTACGTGGCCTAATGAAAATCCCGGGAGCTGTCTCTTCTCTTCCTTTTTCCCTAATTCGGGACCATGATAAGCGGAGATCCCCTTGAACGCGCTGCTCTTGATATCCGGACTGCATGTGCACTCTTTGTTGCCAGTGCTGGTCTTCATCTCGTCTTCCGTTGGCCCTCTCCGCCGGCGTGTTTATCGGCATTAACAACCCAGATTGGATGTCGGTATACAGTTGCACCATTGGATGTCGGTATAAAGTTGCACCACATATCGTCCTCTCCCTGTTGTTGTTTCGTTTTTTTTTTCTTTCGTCATAGCAATAATAAGAATCAACCACCGGTTGCTTCTGTTGGGGTTTTGATCGTACGAAGAGCTGCCTGAAACGGCTCCTGATAGGATTCGCCGCTGTGCTCTCAGTATGGAGCACCGAAATGTAGAGAATGCGACGCGGAATTATTTATTTTTCTATACTAGGGGTTGTCGTTATGTTTCCCGTTTACAGCGTGCGGCCTAGTCATTCGACTTTGGACTTCTCGTCATTTTGCACCGGTTGCGTTCAGAATATTAATGCTGTTGGCAGGATACGACTAACCATCGCGAAGTGGGGTATACATTCAACATTCTCAAAGGTAGAATCGTTGAAGTCACGCAAATCGCTACTCTCCAGTAAAAGTTGACAAACTTGCTCAACTTCGCAAGCGTGCTTAATCGTTTCGTAAGATGCGTTTCGTGGGAAGCGAACATTCAATTCGCTACACGGATTGTGAAAAGACGCGGCCAGCCCTTCTGTCTCCTCGCTGGCACTTCGAGCCGTCGCCTTCGCGCCCTCTCCTCTACCCGATCACGCATTTCCTTCTAGTCAGCTAGCGAGCTCGTTTTTCATTTCATTCGGCTCACAACCCTGTTCTACGAACGATGTGTAGGTTAGATAACCAAGTCGTACTCTCGAATAGCGCTTCATTCTTCAATGAGCACAGCATCTTTACGCCGTTTTCCTTAGCCGTTCATCTTGCAGAGCGCCGGTTTAATAAGTAGCCTTTTAGCCGGTGTGGACGCATGCGATGTTCTGTATGCATAAGCAATTTTCTGTATAAGCTGGGGCAACTTAAAGGTGCCCTGCAGACGAAACACAAGCTGGGTTCATTTGAAAGATTGCTTCGTTAGAATCATGCTGACACCACCTTTAACGTAAACTTCACTCAAATAAGCTGTATAATTAGGGAAAAAGGGAATGGTCATGCGACTCACTAGCTCATTTCCCGCGACAGAACATCTCACGTCATATGCACAGCCGTGCGATTGGCTGAGGCCGCCAAAAGCAAACTCAAGTTAGGCAGTGCTTATAAGCTTGCAGAACGAGCTATTTTCGCTAAATGTATTTTCATATTTGTTTTATAACCGTAAGGATTGGGGGGGGGGTGAAACAATGGAAGTTACGAAAGTAGTACACGTAAACGTAGAAGTACCGTGGCAGTGCGTACTGCTGTTGGTACTGCGCGCACTATGCTTGCTATAGCTGCACAGTTTGGGGTTGTCTCAGACGACACTGGCCGATTGGCGTTAGCGACATTGTCTTGCGTGACCCTATTTATCGAACATACCCCATGTTTTACGAAACGAATAATGCCTACCGTAACAACAAAAAAAAAAAGCCAGGTGCAAATACAGTAAAAAACAAAGCAAAGGCGGACAGCGGTGCGGAGCAGTATCGGCAGTATGGTAACGCCATCTAGGAGGACTGATGGTAAACAAGGCTCCGCAGTCCGCTGTACCCTGAACACTTGAATTTTGTTGGAAGACCTTTCCCTGTGACATCATGGCAGAAGTCACGAAACGCACGATTTGGCGGGATAAAGAAAATTTTAACTTAACTTGACCAATCTCTCAGGGAATAAAGCATTGTTTGCTGCCGGGCATGCGCTGGGGGCACTTTAAAACACCAAATCTCTCGAATAAAACAAACGTATTTTGTCTGCATGGCGCCTTTAAACTGCAGTCCGGGGCAATGAGAGCGCTAATATTTGCAACAATCTAACTTTTTTTTCCGAGGCAGTCGGCTGGAGGTGTGTTGCAAGTATAAAAATGTCGTCACAGTACAAAAGTCACCGCTCAAGAAGCATCGCGACAGAGATATAAAAGGACCCCTGGGTCGTATGCAGTGTGGTCGGCCATAAATAGCAGCGAATTCAAGCTGCTCTTCTCACTGTGCGTGGCCAGCTTCTGTAAACCAGTGTGTGCAGGCAGAGGTGAACTGGACCTTAAAGAGGCAGAGGTTTACGCGAGTTTTTTCTACTTTCTACTTGCCCAAGTTTTGCGCCATTATCCTGCCGCGTAGTTCGCGTGTACAGAACAAACAATACCGAACGGTCGTATCTCGAGGCTCATGCGGGCGTGTATAGCATGTCTGCGGGCTCGTTTTGCTTTCGGTGGTTTTAGTTCCACGACAAACATGCCGAGACTACTCGAATATGTGAACGATGTCACAGTACGTGCACGTTGATTTGAAAAAAAAAAAAAAAACTAATTACTGCTGCTCGCCGAGCGTAATTCCCCTGCCCCCATCTTTTCTTCGCGTAAAACATGAACCGTTGGACAGGAATAAAGATTCTTTTTAATTCGTAGTGGTTCTTTAATTACAGCTACTCACATCTATCTACCTTTCACTCAGTGTCAGTTCAACATGTTAATTGCCGCTAGTGTTACCGTTTTTATTAGAGAGTTTTAGTATTGCGTTTTGTGCCTTTGCGTACGTTAAACGTTAAATTTTTGCGGCACGCTACGTCGGCACCGCACGGAGAGTTTTAGTACAGCGTTTCGTCGGTTTTGCTTTGCGGCCCGCTATCGCTTATGGCGCCATCTGTTGAACGAAATGCAAAGCGACGTTCATCTGGCCGAAGCAGCACCCGGAATTTTGCACAACTACCCAACCAGCGAAATCAAACACCTTCCCGTTAGTATTGAATGAAAAACGTGCACAACATGATAGAAATATTCTTCTACATAAGCATTGAAGCTCCGAGATTACTTAGTTTTGGCGATCGCACACAAGGCGCAGAACCAAAGGATTGGGTTTCACGTATACATTTTCTTCGACTCGAAAACAATCCAGAAATCCGTTTCGAACACGCGACGTAACGATGTAACTGCTTGCACTGCGAGGCGGAGGCACGAAAATAAAATGCGATCATTTGCCGCCAGTCCGTCGTAAATATCGCACTCAATTCACGCGACTTGCGGGGTCGAACAGCACGTCCCTTCACTCTGGCTCTAACCCACAAGGCTTTTAACCGCACACACTGGGTTGAGTCGCCGCTAGTGATAACTAATTCCGAACATAGCAAGCACAGTCCACCCTCAAGAGCTCACCGCCGCCTTCCACCGTGAAGCGAACTTGTCAACAGCACACACACAGCATTCTACGCCGGCCTGCAGGAGCTTTGTTCGGGCAGTCAGCGACGCCACGTTAGCCTCGCTCACCGCAATAGCAACGTGCAAACCACCGGAGCTATTTAAGGATGCAGGAGCAAAAAAACTTGTTCTATAAGACGCAAATTGCTGCACACAGATGAAAGAAAACGTTTAAGTGCTCCGATCTACCTGCCGCCGTGTTATAAACACAGAGACACGCAAGGGCCGTGTCGTACGCACGCTACTTTGCTGAAATAGCGTGTGCTCGTTTTACGGTCGCTAAGCACAAAACCAACTTTGCGTGCTGCACATGCGCAGTTCCACCTACGCAAGGAAATAGCGAACGGTAACACTTTGCGTAGGGCTGAAAACGCTATACTAAAACTCTCTATTACCGTTTTATCAAAACCTACTGGCATTGACGGCTATTGCCTTTCTATCAATGTGTAACGCTTCGTCGCCCCACTATCCGAGAAACCCGGGTGTGCCGCAAGCCTTCCCCGTTTCCTCCCTAACGTTCACGGTGGACGATTCTATCGCGCCTGGCTTCACCTCGCAGCCAATCTCACGCGACATGTCCTCCCCGCTGCCGCTGCGGCGACGGTGATCTCGCCACGCTCCGCTGACCGTATACCTCGGGCTCGCACGGTGGCATTCCATCACACGCTCGTGTCGTTCCTCACCGTCAGCGCCAAAGAGAGCCCCGGGTCACGCACTTTCGGTGTTGACACGGGTTCCGAGGTGTGGAAAAAGGTTTCCCGTGACGTATTAGCCTGCCCTCTGGTAGGGTCTGTGTGTTTTTATTCCGTAAGATCTTCTTGGCAATAAAAAATACCGGGCGTGTTCGTAGGAGGGTCATTTGGGGCCAGGATAATTGTATTTTGTGGCACAATTAAGTTATCGTCCCAGTGAAAGCGAAGCTGCACCAGACGTACGCACGCGCGCGCACACGCAAACAGACAACATAAACGCGCGCACGCTGCGCACGAAAGCAGCCAAGCTGCCTAATAAAAAAGAATTTCGTTCTCGTAAAGCATCGAACAGACTTACTATTGATGCGAGGGCATTAAATGGCCATTGAACTTAAAAGCCGGTGTCGGCGTAAGCTGTGGAACCGTTCCATAGCACGAACTTAAAGGGACCCGCAACACTTTTTTCAACTTCTTTTGAAATCTTAAATGCTTGCAAATTGAAGTCACCCAACACATCCGTTACTTAGATTAGGGGGTCGCAAAGTACCTCAGCCGAAAATTACTGCTCTACGCCCGCCAGGTAATTTGAAAACTCGCACAAAATATGTTTCTCTCTTTCCCGGTCTTGACGTCGTTCGACGGCCCGAATTACGTCACTGAGGCCATGTAGCGGCTGTTGGCCGGTTTTCCTTCAGTTGCAGCAATGAACGGTTTCCGATAGCAACTTAAAAAAAAAAAAGTCACGAAAACAAAGCAGAAATGGAAGGCGCATCTGGTGTGACGAGCAAATCACGCAGTGCCGCACCGTGCTGGCAATAACTACAGCTTCCGCAGTGGTTCCAGACGCGAAGGAAAGAGTGAAAGCGGTTATTGAAAGTGTTGGAGGGCCCCTTAAACGCGACAGTTGCGAACGGTGGCTGTTCATACCATTGCACCGCAGATTAAGTAAGGGGGCGGAAGAACGCAGCCACACGAGCGATCATACAAACAGCACAATTCACCACCGTCGCCAGCTCTCCCACGCATGCGGCAGGAACGAGAAGCGGCGCAACGTGTAGGAAACGGATCGGAGCTATAGGATCGCAAAGCAAAGCGTCTCAAGTGGCAAGGGCCCTTGAACAATGCGATGTGAAAGAAAGTGTTTAGGGCGTTCCGAGTTGAACATTATGCCCTAGCATTCTCAACCCATACAAAGTCCCTACGTGTCCTTTGGAGTTTTTCGTGGAGGTGTTCTTTTCTCTGACTTGCACGCGGAGAGATTTGTCAAGGAAAGCGAAGAAAGAAAAAAACAAACTTACGTGTTCGAAATCTCTTGCATGCCAACCACTAATGCGCTTAGTACTCCCCGGAGATTTTCTCGCGGGACTCGGGAAATTACTCGTACGTTTCTTTAGCTGCCGCAAGCACATCCACTTGCACGCATGCTCCAGGGTGGCGTCGTCGATGGCGCTTTAATGCAGGTAGCTGCACGTGCCTGCACTTTCGAATTCACCTTCCGGCTCCCGCTGCGGAGTGTGCTTGCCTTAGCACTCGTTGCATTTCGCCCCCTGCCAGTTCTTCCGCGTGAGCGCCCTAATGAGAAGGAAACCGTCCAAAGGCTGATCAGATGCATTGATACACCGACACGACGCGGCGAACGGAGCCGTAACAGTAATGAGATTCAATTCGTTAGTTTTCTCTTGACTTCGTTTGTTCTTCTTTGTCTTTCATTTAACCGAGTTCGCAGTCAGCCTCGTGGCAATTCTCCTCCCTTTTTCGCGCCGCATGAATCAATCATCGTTTCTTTTTTCCCTTCCCTCTCTTCCTCTGCCTCTCCCACTGTTCTAGCTGAGCTCGCTGGCTGGCAGGCCCTAATTACCTTTATCAGAGCAAGAAATGCTGGGTGGAGGAGAGGGGGCTTTCCTAAAATGTCTGGGAAAATAGATTGCCGCTCCGGCGCGACATTTGCGCTCCTTGCTTGCCTATGGTAAACACGGCGCAATTTCTTTTTTTCGGCGAAAGTAATATCTCCCCCGACCTTTTCCTCTCGCTCGGGAGTGGGCCCCTTTCGAGCGAACGTGCACGCTGCCAAAAACAGCGGAATATTGAAAAGTTTAGTCTCCATGTAGCACGCGTGTGGGCGGCTATTTTGGAGCGCTCCTAAACTTGCTAACGAGGCACGCCTTTCCGCTCGACTGCTTCTTATCACGGGCCACCGAGGGGGGAGAACCCTCCGCTTAACGATGCGTGACACCGGGTCCACGCCGAGCGTCGCGGGGTTTGGATAGGGGCGCAAGCTGGGCACGGGTTGGTGAGACTGTTGCTTCGCTATGTACGTGTGCGCCCGTATACGTCGTCTTATATGTCCACGGTGTGCGTTTAACAGAACCACGGTGATAGTGAGTCTTGTTTAAAAAACTATGGTTGTGAAGGGGACGGGAGGAGACGTCCGCCTTATTTATTGAAGAGTGCCGAGCGGTTAGCAGCTAGAAGGCAAACTGCGGCGGAGACGGGTGAGCCATGGTGCCGGAGGTGATCCTGCGTGGCATAGTGCGAGCGCGGTGCTGTCTGCTCGGTGTCTCAGTTCCAACTGCCGGCCGTGTGACTCGTGCCTCGTGGCTCGCATGGACCCCAGCCCACACTGGCATGGAGGAGAATGAAACCGCACACGCTTTGCCTCGCGAACTCACACACCGAGCCCGCGTGAGTATCGTTCCTCACCATGGGGCGCGCTCCGCCAGAGACTGACTAATCACATTTAATGACATAACAGAGCACTACCGCCTCTCGCGTCGACAATTTCCCCCGCCTCAACCATCGCTTACGGTAAGCCAGGCGCGTATTTGGCGGCTTTTGAAAACGAACGCCTTCCCAAGCAGAGCTCACTTCTACCACATCCATCCGACGGAATTCCCTTCGTCATTATGCCCCCTGTTTGGGGAGCACGCCTCACTAAGTCATTCTATATGGGAGTTAATCTCTCTAATCACCAGCAGCGAGCAGTGGAGGGAGGCGTTGGATAGCTCTGACCGGACTTCAGAAGCCCTGTACAAAAGAGCCACCGAAGTCGCCACCAGCCTTAGCTCGGTGGCCACCGCCTTTCTCTGACCACTTGCTGGAATAAAGTTTTCTCCTCCTCCTCCTCCGCGCGGCTCATGACGATCTGCAGTCACGCGGTGCGCTGCTCTGGCGGCGCGAGCGCCCTTGGCTGCCGCGGCTGAGCTGCTACAGTTGATTCCTGTCATAGGAATCGGTGAAACACGAAATTGAAATATGCAGCGAAATCTGCAGCTGAGCATGGTTTGGGGGTCGGCGGCTGTCGTGTAGGTATGCTTGGCGAGCGACGTCCTGCTGGCGGATCTTTTCGGCAAAGGTGTACTGGCGTCATTTCCGTGACGGATACGACGTCAGTGAAATCTTAGTGTATACCGGCATAAAACACTTTCGCGCTAAAATATAAAACCCGAAAGCAAACAACCCCAAGTATAACGTACTCTTTAGTACTAAAGGTTGCTTCCCCGCAAGAAGACACTCTGTGCAGGAGTGCACCCTTTACAGGCCGATTGCTTGGTTGTACTGGCGTTGCTTCCGTGACGGATATGACGGAAATCTTCGTGAAATCTTCGTGAATCCCGGAATAGAACACTTTCGTGTTAAAATTCAACGTGGGCTATAGGTAGTACCTGTACTACAGTTCACTGCTCACTGCTCACTGATCCGCTTACTGCTACCACTCACTGCAATTAAGATTTCCCGCCTTCGCAGTGCTCGCGCGCCCCCCGCCTGAAATTGCGCCAACGGGAATTCTGTTCTTTTTGTGCTTGCTTTCCCTCCCGCACGTGCCGGCGTTGCACTGCCACTTTGTTACGCTTACTATCGTAAAAATCAACCCAATCACGTTCCTAGTTAGATGAACGCAGGCGCTGCCGGTTAATTACGTAAATTTTGCCTCAAATGTACCTGCAGTTAATTTTCTTTGCGCTAAACAAGGGGGAGATGTATGACAAGCGTCAGCGCTTCACGAGTTTCGAACGCTGTTAACTATATGAACCGCTTCGCTTTCGAAGCCTCTGGGTTACGCCGTGACGACGGAACGCCGTGTGGCTCTACTTGGGTCCAGCGAGCGAGCTACGACGAAAAGGCGAGCCCCTAAGTGATCTGCACTTACACGGCTTTATGCATGCCAGACCTCACATTCGGCCTGAGAGAATCCTGTACGACATTCCACGAATGGGGCGCCATCAGTAATGCATCGCGTTAAATACCTGGGGGCCCTGCTCTTTTGAGGCGTTTTGGCGCCTGTATACCGCAGAGACGCTTTTACCTCGTTTGTTATCCTGCCGCCAGTTTGCTTAGGTGGCAGCCTTTGGCGCAGAAAGCATTACTGGGTCTGAAGAAAGTAAGGTCTGCGCTTCTCTGGCGCGTGCCGAGGCGTGTGCGGGAGGGGCACGAGGAGGCGGGCCATGAGCTTCATACCACGTCTCCCGTTGAGAAGGAGGGAGAACGAATCGCTACTGTCCCTCGCACCGGAGAACATCAGTCCGTTCGTACCACACAATGGCTCACTGTTTCTGGAATGGCGTAGTCGTGTTCCTAAGTGTGATGCTATATAATTCCACATTTCTTGGGAGTCTCGAATGACTGAAGCAAACAGGACGCACTTTCTGGCTAAGCTAAAGGGGTTGTTTATACGATGCTCTTGCCAGACACAGCGAAGTGTCTACTGCTCTTAGAGAGTTTTAGCCTGGCGGCTAGCGTACGCTAACGCCACGGCGGCGGGTTACCGGGACCAAACTGCGCATGCGCGCACGGGGATGGCAAGGAGGTGGCCCCTTACCAGAACGAATGTGCGGGCTTGGCGAGTCATGGGCGCCAGACCCCGTAGGGTCCCGTCACCGGCCGCTGTAGCGTTAGCGTACGCTAGCCGCTATGCTAAACTCTATTGCCAATGGGGCAGGGAAAGGGAATCTATAGAGAGTTTTAGTATAGCGGAAAGCACCACCTTAGCGCGCCCATAGCGTTAGCGGGCGCGCTAACCGTCGCGTAACGAGGCGCTATCCGTTTGCGATTGCGGCGCGCAAACGTTAACGCCACAGCTAAAACGCTGTACTAAAACTTTCTTATAGTTCATTCCACAAGCTACGTGCAGCACTGTGGAGCCTACATTGTTGTCAACAGTCCACCCACTGAGGGCGCCTAGCTCACCGTAAAGGGACCTTTAAATGACATTTTCTTCCCTCTCGCCAGCTGGAACCGCAAGGCTCCTGCGCCTTTTGTCGCTTCATGATGATGATTATTATTATTATTATTAATGGCTCTCCATTTGAATCGGGGCGTCGGTTGTCAGCAACCGACTTGTCTTTTTTATTCCACTTGCTTGCCCTACTCAATAAATTTGCCTCCCTCAGCTTACCCCACCCCTGTTTTAAACTCATATCGCTCCCTTCCACCTGTTTTCCTCCCCCGCTGTTTTTTATTCTTATCCGTGTGATTACACTCCCTGCGTACCGATCTCTTCCCTACGTTTCTTCCACCACCATTCTAGCCGCCTCTTTGTCACCTCTATGGCCCTGAAGTTGAGGCTCCCCCTCACCCCGAAACCCAAAGCCTCCGCCAACGTCGTTTTCACATCGTCCCGCGGCGGTCGTATCTCTGTGCAGTCCCGGACAGTATGATCTATAGCTTCCCCATCTCTGCCGCAGCATGCGCATGTTTCATCCTGCTGCCTGTAGATACCCGTGTATGCCCGGGTTCTCAGGCACCCCGCCCGTGCTTCAAAGAGCAATGCACTGTCTCTCGTATTGCCATAAAAACCTTTCTTCTTGGTTTCTAGTTTCTCTGTCCTATAAGTCTCCAGGGATTTTTTTTTTTTTTTCGCTGCCGTGCCCAGTTTGTCTTCTCTGCGGCCTTTACCTGCTTTTTAACTTTTGTGTAAACCCCACTTTCCCCTACCGACTTTCCGTACCGCTTGGTCAGCTGTCTGGTCCTCCGTCTCCACCGCGTGTCCATGCTTTTCAAATACAGGTACTTCACGGTGAGTTAGGTGTCCCCAGCGGGCGGGCTGTTGACAACAATGTAGCCTCCACAGTGCTGTATGCAGCTTACGGAATGAACTATGGTTAGGCAGGAACTCTAGCTCCCTTCCTTCTCCCTTCTACCTGCATTTATGTTACCGACCAGTAGACGATGATACTGTTAGTGTGACAGTAATAGACATACAGACCGGCGGACCATTGTAAGTGTTTTGTAATTTAAAAAAAAAAAACTGTGGTTGATTCCTCTGTCATAGGAATCAGTAATACACGAAAGTGAAATGTGCAGCGAAATCTGCAGCTAAGCATGATTTGCGGGTCGGCGGCTGTCTTGTGGGTGTGCTTGGCGAGCGACGTCCTGCTGGTGGGTCGCTTCGGCGGGTAGCTTCCTGCTGGCGGGTCGCTTCATTTCCGTGACGGTTATGACGTCAGTGAAATCTTGGGGTAATGCGGCATACAACACTTTCGTGTTAAAATATAAAACCCGAAAACGAACAACCCTAAGTATAACGTACTCTTTAGAACTGAAGGTTGCTTCCATACAAGAAGACCCTGTGTGCAGAAGTTCACCCTTTACAGGTCGCTTGCTTCGTTGTACTGGCGTCACTTCCGTGACGGATATGACGTCAGCGAAATATTCGTGTATCCGGGAATAAAACACTTTCGTGTTAAAATGGGCTCTACTTTCCACGCCGTATAGAGATGGAGCGTTTCCGAACGAGTGTGAACGCGATCTGGCTATGTGGTCGACTGAGTGTGGCGCGTGTGCTTCCCGTGCAGAGCAACTGAAGAAGCCGCTGGAGGACTACATCGCCAAGCACTGGACCAACGTGCGCGTGGTGCGGGCCACGCGTCGCGAGGGCCTGATCCGCGCGCGGCTTCTGGGCGCCAAGCAGGCGACGGGTGACGTGCTCATCTTCCTCGACTCGCACACCGAGGCCAACGCCAACTGGCTGCCGCCGCTGCTGGACCCCATCGCCAAGGACTACCGCACCGTGGTGTGCCCCTTCATCGACGTCATCGACTTCGAGACGTTCGCCTACCGCGCCCAGGACGAGGGTGCCCGCGGCTCCTTCGACTGGGAGCTATACTACAAGCGGCTGCCGCTCCTGCCCGAGGACCTCGCAAACCCCACCGAGCCCTTCAAGTGAGCGCGACGAAACACGGTCTCTCTCACTCGGCGTATTGACGAAGCGGTATAAAGGATAAGCGGGCTAAGGGGCCCATAGCGGAGTCACGGGTTCGGCGTGTTTTTCTTTTTATTGTAGTTTGTGGGGAATTTTATTACGTCTATTCCCTCCAGACATATTTTCATCCTTCCTTAATTCGTGAAACGAGGCGCTCCTTGGGTATACGTAGGGTGTATGGGCTACCGAAGTAAGTGCCCTTTGTGTAACAAAATGCCATTTTGTAAGAAGCCCTAGGGATTCTAAGGCAAACATACGTGGAGGTTTGTGTGCGTAGATGAGCCTTTAGAGCATGCTTACCCACTGAGTTTCTGCAATTTTTCTTACTCCGCCACGTATTGAATGCAGGGGTTTATCCAGAATTTCGATTTTGGCGGGTGTCGATATCCTTCTGGAGGTGTTGGGGTGGGGGGTGTATAAATACCTGATTGAATGTACCGGATCTTTGTGGATACGATTCCGTCGTTACACTTATCACCCCTTCTCCCCCCCCCGCGCTGTTTATAAACAAGAAATAGAAACACTTTGGTTAGGAGGCGCGCAATTGTTGGCTACAAATAATCCACAAAATAAAGCCATCCGTAGTCTTCATTGACTCGTATGAGACCCGCTGTTTCGTGCTTTATATATACGTGTATGTGTCTTACGCAACTGAGAGTGGTTGGCCTTTGTAAATTAGCGGTGGCGCTAGCCTCATTTGACCATATGCGTTCACGGGTGCTCACGAAACTTTACGGAACAGGCGGGCAACTACTGGAGTTGAGTTCTCCGCGCGCCTAATTTCAAAACAGTTGCTGCTTGTTCGAAATTTTTAACTTGTTGAAGAATCCGAGCGCGGACTTGGCGCTTTTTAGGCTGCCAAACGAAAGAGCCATAGTTAATCGCCTTTCCAAGTTCCGTAAACTCCGCCAACGAAAAAGTAATTCTAACGCCAGGAATGTTGCTTAGCGCTCGCTCTTTTAGACTCCCGCATATACGCGAAACCTATCCCCTCACCTCACTATCGGTGGCGTGTAGAATTCTCAGAACGGCATACACTAGCAGTGAGTTCCAGCACCGACGTAGGCACCCATGTTTGTGCTTTCTTTCGCGTATCGCATCGAGGTGTTTCGGGCGTTCTTTTGTCGAGCCAATCGGCCTCCGCTCATTTTCGCAGGAGCCCCGTGATGGCGGGCGGCCTGTTCGCCATCAGCCGGCGCTACTTTTGGGAGCTGGGCGGCTACGACGAAGGCCTGGACGTCTGGGGCGGGGAGCAGTACGAGCTGTCCTTCAAGATCTGGCAGTGCGGAGGCACCATGGTGGACGCGCCGTGTTCCCGCGTCGGACACATATACCGCAAGTTCGCGCCCTTCCCCAACCCGGGCATCGGGGACTTCGTGGGCCGCAACTACCGGCGCGTCGCCGAGGTACGCACGCGTACACGTTTTGCGGCTACTTTGCCGCACTCGTGGTTTTTGGTGAAATTTCGATCGTAGTGTTCGTTTTGAACACATGTAACTAGCGAAAACAAGACGAGGACGAAGAAAGATGCACACAGGGCGTTCGCTGAACTTGTGGAAGTCTAGCGATTGTCTTGTGTGCTTCTTTCTTCGTCCGTGTCTTGTTTTGACTGGTATTGTGTATTCCAGTTAACACCAACTGTCACAACTTTCAACCTTAACATATGCATTAGCGAGTTACAGCAGAGCGCAGAATCGGTCCCGGTACGGTACCCGGTACACCTGCGCATGTGCACAACCAGATTTCCACATCCGCGCACGCGCAGTAGCGCCGGTCGCCTTCCGCGTACCGTACCTACACCGGTTCTCCGCTCTGTTATGACTGTATGTTGGTAAACCGGGGTACAACTTAAGAACGGCAGCGGGAGTTGCCGCTCTTAAGTTGTACCCGGGTATCATCCGGGAAATAACATCCGGTAACATCAGTAACATCCGGCAAGTAACATAAGTAATGATGACGATGATGATTGCTATTGGTTTCCCCTTTGTAGCGGGGGAATAACATGTCGTCTTACCAAAAAGGACTAATATACCTATGTTTCATACTCTTGGTTTAATACTAGCGCTGCTTAGGGCAGGCACAAAAAGCTTATTAGGCACAAAATACTTTTGTGCCTAACATCCGGCTGCGGTGCCTCATCACCGCAGCCGGATGTCACTACGCGCGGCGCAAGTAGTGCGTTACTGGGAATATTTTGAACATGGCACGAGCCGTTTCCGTGATTTTTCGGACTTAATATGCTTACAAACTACTGCGGTGACGACAAACAAACTACGCGAGAAAAGGCAGACGATATCACGCATTCATAGCAATCTCCTTTCAAAACGCGCGCTCCCGTTGATGTGATACCGTACATGAGCTATTGCCGTTCTTAACTTGTTCCCGAGTATAGACCGTACGTCATACACGGCTTCTAGGGTAGAGCTTTGGCCTACTATCGGGGGGCATAGAATATACCGCTCGGACTTATCCCTCAATAGCTTTGTTCTTTGTCACGCTGCACGCATCTCAAAGCGTTACTCCTATTTTCGAAAGGCATGGTGCTAGTCACGCGTCAGGTACAAAACGCGGATAAATGTCGCTTTTGTTGAGGTAAAGAGCTAAAAACTCGACTTTTAAGCGAAATGCGCGTAACGAGTCCACGTTGATGGGTGGACGCCTGCAAGCAGTTTAGATTACGTCAAACTCCGTGCCAAACTAGACACTCGTTGTTTCCTGACCGTATTTTGGGCTGCAAGTTTGCCTTGACCCAATCGCTAAGTCGTTTACTGTTTTATTGTGTGTGGCCGTTGTTGTCATTCAACTCGCAAATACGGTGCCAGCTGCCGTTAGATTTTGTTTCTAGGTGAAATGCGATTGAGAATATTTGGATCCGTTTAACTCTTACTGGGAACTTTCAACATTGAGTGAAATGCATTTCCTATTTCGCGAACTCGAGCCAAGGCAATTTGACATAACTTGTATCGCTTTAAAAGCCCGAGAGCATTACATAAGGGAGGAGGGCAGTAATGACATGTGAAACAGATCATATAGGGGTCACGAATTCAGAGTGTCGGAACGGAATTTTTTTCATTCCGGTTTCTGTTTTACTCCATAAATAAAAGTTATACGGTTCAGCTCCGGAACGAAACAAATAAAGGTTTGTAATGGTACATAACGGTTCGTGCTATCCCGCAAGAAAAATTGGGTATTGATTTTCCGCTGCCCTCTGGCAGCACTTGCGTACAAGCGCAGCAGGACGTGTCGGTGCTTTCACTAAGTGTGCCGCTGTAATTTGCTGTTTTCGCTGCAATCTGTGTGTGCTGCAGTTCTCGCGCCAAGCATGCCAGTTTCTTTTTTTCTGTATATTACGCTGTGTTTCGGAATTTTCGTGTTTATTCATGTATGGCACCACCTTACAGCGATGCCTTAGGAGAACATGGTTATGTCAATAAATACATAAATAAATGAATAGACGTGTGCATATGTATGAATTAATTAATAAATAGACACGGCCGCAACGTCAGCTTCGCAGCCAACTGCGAGCGTCGATCAAGCGGAGAGCTAAGCACTGACCATCTAGACAGACGTATGGTGTTCTAAAGAGTTCTAGAACACGGTAACAGACGGAGAGAGTAGGGAAGCATGCAGCAAGCCTGTCGAAGGAAAGATGACGCCAGCGAAACGAAATTCGTTTTCTATTCTTGGGAGCGGGCCGCAATCGCCCACCTCGCTGCATGGTAGTTGGAACGAATGCTGAAACACTTGTCGCTCAAACCGAAGACCCGAACGTAATATTTTCGGTTTATTTCTTGAACGATATAATACATAAAGTTTCTGTTACGGTTTTGTTCCGGCAAGTTGGTTGCGTTTTGTTCTGGTTTTCCTTACTATCCGACACCCCTGGTCACGACGGAATACAAAGCGAAAAGAATATCAAGAAGGGAAAGGTTCTGTGTGTAGATTACAAAAAGCATTCCAGAAACCAAGGAGGAAACATGTAGAAGAAAAGAAAGCATGAAGAAAAAAAGAACGAGGCAGTTGATTGATTGATTGATCGATTGATTGATTGATTGATTGATTGATTGATTGATTGATTGATTGATTGATTGATTGATTGATTGATTGATTGATTGATTGATTTGACGTGTTCATACCTCACTGATATTTTCATACAAAAAATTTCTCAGGGGGAAAAAACAGCGCAAAGACGGGGACTAACGGACGAAAAGACAGTACAAGCGCTGACTAACAACTGGGGGTGCTTTATTGCGTTCTGCAATTTATACACGAGGAAAAAGTGACGTCACAACCCTAGGAAAGGAAACAAAACACCCTGAAATGATTTGCACTGTGAGCGAACAATGAGTTTTTCAAAACCTGACAAGCGCTATCTGTCAATATACGCTATTTCTTTTTGAAGAAGTGCGACTGAAGCCTGACTGACACATTTCTTTCTTCCTTTTTTCGCTATTGAGTAGGCTTCGAAAATCTCGCGTGTGCGTGATTCCGTGTAGCGCTTTAGAACCTTGGTTCTATCTAAAAATGGGATGCACCCACATGCCTTGCAATGCGAGACAAGGTGGCTCCCGCTGCCGACACGTAGAGCATACGCATGCTCGCGCAGGCGTTCATTTAAGCATCTTCCCGTCTGTCCAATGTACACAGCGTCGCACTCTAGAGGAATCTCGTAGACCACGTTGGTGCGGCAGGGGACGAAGCGCGTAGCATGATTAGTGCTGCAGTCCGCCTTAGGTGGTGTCGTGTCATTCACGGCTTTGCACATTCTCCCTAGCTTGTTTGGTGCGGAAAACACTGTTCTTATTCCAGCCTTTTGTGCTATCTTCTTGAGCCCGTGCGACACTTTGTGCACATATGGGATGACGGTTTTGAAAAACTCATTGTTCGCTCACAGTGCAAATCATTTCAGCGTGTTTTGTTTCCTTTCCTAGGGTTGTGACGTCACTTTTTCCTCGTGTATAAATTGCAGAACGCAATAAAGCACCCCCAGTTGTTAGTCAGCGCTTGTACTGTCTTTTCGTCCGTTAGTCCCCGTCTTTGCGCTGTTTTTTCCCCCTGAGATGTTAAACCAACTAGCCCAATCCCAAGCTTTAGTCAAAAAATTTCTAAGCTAACCAGGCTCGCAGATTGTGACGTCATAAGTCGTAGAGCGGACAAATGTATAGGGCGGTGCTGCTATCATGAGTGGCGTAGTTGTCACCTCGGCACTGTATTCCGGTGATACAGGGCAACTTGTTTTCATGCTTCAGTCCGCCTTTAAGGTAGGAAGAAAGCCTTAGCGTGGATTCGTCACTGTGGCGGCTTTGCTAGTGCGAGTAACGGAGTCTAAAAAACGTAAACAGACGCCTCTACGCTGAATCAAAAGTGAGGCGGTTGTAGCCAGTTACGTGGTGGGAACAAGGACGTGGGCACCCTACTTGTACGTTCGCCGTTCCCATTTGTTTATTTACCCTCCTATCTTTCCTATTGGCTGAGCCTCGCTCAACTTTTTCTAACGTTTTCTCTCGCTGAGTGAGTGAGTGAGTGAGGGATCTATTGAAATAGAAAGTGGAAAAGGAAGTGCACTGGGGATATTCTGAACTTATTTGGGAGTTCACCGTTCTCTCTCACTGGCGCCACCAAATACGCACCGTGAACCTCATCCTCCTGTTCCGTTCACATTTACCCCTCACTTTCTCTGCTGTCGACTTTCTCTGCTGGATCCGGGTCGAAAAAATCGCTGCGGGCACTAAAACCGCAAGGCGATAAGTAGGGGGATTACGCGGACTCGTCATTATAAGTGAATGGGGATTAAGTTCTAACTGGCTTAGCGGAAGCCAGCATTTTTTTCACCATGAAGGTGTAACGAAAAGACGGCCGAGAGGCTTGCGTACCTTGCTGGGTGTGGAGCCGACAGCGCCGGCAAAGCCTTACCGCAACGCGCGCCGCGTCGCGCTTGAACGGGGCGCGCGCTACGTTTCGCATCGCTGCGCCGTTTCGGAAGGGAGCGGTGTTCCGAGCCATGGTAATTAATGGCAGGGCGCTGCTTGTGTTTCTCTATTTATGTCCTCCCCCCTCTTTTTTTTTTCCCATCTCACTTCCGGCGATTAATCTTGCGTTGCGTGAAGCTGTCTCCCGGCCTGCGTAGTACGTGATCGCCGTGGTAGTGACAGCAAACAAATAAAGCAAAAAGAAGTCTGAGACACGTAATCACTTCTTATGGCTTGTGAATGAAAAAGCGTGAATGTCCAGCTGAACGCCTGAGACGCCTTGCTTCCGCTTCTCGTTGTCAAAGGCTTTGCACTCTGTCCGCTGGAGACGCTTTGTTTAACGACCCGCTCCAACGCTTTCGAATGGCTTCGGTCTGTCTAAAACGAGCTGCGCCGCTGCTCGTTTTTTGCCGCCGTGTAGTGGGAGAGTGGACGACGATGGGGGATTTCTCTGCTTGTCTGCTCGCTTGTTCGGCTGCGTTCCTACGCCCCCATCACTTGCTGTGTACTGTCGTGTGCTACCACCTCCCGTGCTTGTAGTTACATCATGGAACGCCTCGTGGTATAAAATATTTCCACAGGAGCCGTTTTTCTGTTACGGACGCCGACATTTCCTCTTAAGGAGTCATGTATTGCTATAGCAAGAAAATGAAAGAAGTCGTCACACCGTGTAAGGCTTAAGAAACCACCGAACCCGAACCAACAAATCTTCACGGAGTTCGTGAAACGAAGAATAGAAGTCAATTCTTCCTCTGTATGCTTGAAAATCCCGACCGGCGGTTGTAAAACCCTTCCTGGTAGCCCTACATTAACGTTGGAAATAGCGGGTTACAATCTCACATTAGCTTTACTACCTCCCGAAAGTATTTATGGCGGCCGTCATATTTTGCGCATTAAAAATAACACTCGGTCAACTCTCATAGATGGTAGATTGACGTTGACTTAGACGCACGTAGGCGGAAGTTGGCGAAGTATGCATGCTCGTGTTTATTCCAAGTTTGTCGGGACATTCCAGGATAGAAAAAATAATTCGCAGCAGCATCGCTAGGGGAAAATTACAGCTTTGGTCGCATGGCGTGGCCGCCAATTTTAGCGGTCTACCAGTCCCCACGCCTAGTGGGCTTTTGTGTCGGACCATAGTTGCGTCGTGCATCGCGCTTCCCGGCCTCCTTGCACAATCCGATTTTGGGCTGCTATAGTTATTTATCATCAGCACGGACCGACGTCACTGCGTTATTTGCTCGTCGCAGCAGATACGCCTTCCATTTCTGCTTTGCTTTTGTGGCTTTCTTTTTGAAGTGGCTACCGAATGCGTTCATTGCTGCAATTTAAAGACAGCCGGCCAATAGCCGCTACACCGCTGTAATGACGTGATTCCAGTGGTCGAAGAACGCCAGGGCCGGGAAGGCGAGAAAAAAATTTTGAACAAGTTTCTAAGTTATCTGATGGGCGTAGAGCAGTAATTCTCGACTGAGGTGCTTTGCGACCCCCTAATCTAAGTTCTGGATGTGTCGGTTGACTACGTTCTGCAAGCATTTGAGATTTAGAAAAGAGTTGAAATCAGGGCTGCATGGTCTTTTTTAACCGCAGGAAGCGTATATACGTAACGTGTGGAATAAGTGCGACCCTGTATTTTTTTAACCTTCCTGTTTCACCCACTACTTCTGTATTCTGTTCGTATCCTACGTGGCCGATTTTCAGCGAATGTCTCCGATCTTTTTACATCTTAAAGCTTCACCTGGGCAACGAGGCGCACCATAGTGAAGGGTTGCAGAATAATTTCGACCAACCGGGGTTTTTTAACGGGCGCCGAAATCTCGTACGCGCCGGCATTTCTTGTGTTTGTGGCTCCACCACATACAGCCGTCGCAGCGGGGTCTCGAACTTTCCACCTCTCGCCGCACTGGCGTTAACTCACAGCCCCTCAGCCGCCTCAACGGGCCAATCCAGAGAAATAACAATATCCTTTCAAAGGCTTTCTGACTTAAGCGGTGTTGACCTGTAATGGCGTTGCCGGGATCAGAAGAACGAGCGTATATACAGGGTGGTGCGACGATAATTGGAACACTTATAAACGGTTCGCGCTCGAACATCTCACGAAGGTCGCATTTTGTGGTCTATTTTGTTTTACACCGGAAACAACGACGCTATTTACCCGTTTATTCTGAAAAATAAATAAGAACGATTTTCGCTCATGGGAAAATGGCGGCCGATTTGGACATGCGAGCCAGCGCAAGTTGATCTCGGAACGACGGCGCCATCTGGGGTATGCAGAGCGAAAAGCAGGTTTGGGATTCACGGTACGAAGGAGCCAAATGAGGTAGCAGACGATCAGGAAATCTCTTTTGTCCCTAGTTTACGATTATCGCAAATACTTGCATAACAGCTGATGCCAATCATAATAAAATATTCCCACGGTTCATCGTTGCCAATAAACGCAGGATTTCTTTCCTCAACTGCTTTCACATTTTCTGATCGTCTGCTACACCACTTGGCTCCTTCGTACCGTGAATCCCAAACGTGCTTTTCGCTCTGTATACCCCAGGTGGCGCCGTCGTTCCGAGATCAACTTGCGCTGGCTCGCACGTCCAAATCGGCCGCCATTTTCCCATAGGCGAAAATCGTTTTTATTTATTTTCAGAATAAAGAGGTAAGTACCGTCGTTGTTCCCGGTGTCAAACAAAATAGACCACAAAATGCGACCTTCGTGTGAAGTTTGAGCGCGAACAGAGAAGCGGTTCGCTCAGGAAATTTTTTTGAAGCGTTTTAATTATCGTCACACCACCCTGTATAGTTTTCCCACCCTCCTGTTTTCCCTTTTCTCGCTTATATGATAGCTGCTGCCCTTGTCTGCCGCCTTTCGTTTCTTGCATTCCTACGGTGCCGTTTTGTGACCCAGGCATTCCTGGCTCACGGCACTGGCGCCGTCCCCCTTTGAGTTAGTTGCATCGGCGCGCCCTCACGGTCTTTCTTGTCCTCTGTATGAGCACACGCTCACTTCCACTTCCTCTACTTTCACTGCAGAATGCCTCCGTTTATCCGAATGACACAGCGCGGGAACGGTGCAGGCGACTGTCACTCCCCCTACTTCCCTTTACTTCCGCGGAGCCTAACCCCAGGCCCGTCGGCCGGCGTGCTGATTCCGTCCTCGTATGTAGGGCGCTCGTAAAAGCCGGCTCTTGTCCAGGAAGTGTGGGCATCCTCTGTTCACCGCTACGGCCTTGCACCAAAATGCTTTTCTTCGCCGCGCAATTAACTTTGCGTTTTGGCGGGAAAAAAAGGAACGCAAAAATGGCCGGAAGGAGGGAAGGGCAGTGTTGGCGTGCGTGGCATGAGCCTCTTCGATCGCTCCACCCGCGGGACGCCGACCGACGCGCACGGAGAAGCTGGCGGAAAGAGCGTAATCGAGCGGTATATAGCAGCGGAAAATGAAGGCCAGCGGAACATAGACCTGCGTGCTTCAAGTGGTCATGCCTTAAACGACGTAATGAAGTTTTAGAAATAATGAAAAAAAGAAAGGGTAGATGCTTCCAGGACGGCAAGTCGATGGATATGCGTTTGAGCGCCCTTTAATGGCGCCGGCCGCGTCATTCGATACTTTCTTCCTGCTCATTGGCTACCTACCTCTACGGATTGACGATTAAGCAATGCGAGTGCAATGAACCGCCGTCTTCCTGCTTGAAGAACGTAGATCATTAGATATACTGCAGCACTAATGAGGACAATGACGTAGCCCGTAAGCGTCGCTCTCCAAAGGTAACCAGGGTGGTGGTGGTGGTGGTGTTTATTGACGGGGGGATCTAGCCTTGCGTGATATGAATGCGGTCGTCGTGTGGAAGAAGGGTTGCTCGTATAGATGGCGCTCATTCGTATTGTTTCTTTATGCATCTAATCTTTCTGTACTATACTAGGTTACTAATCAAGAACGACTATAGAAGTTCCCCTGCGCCTAATCACCGCCAGCGGCTGTTCCTCCGCGCTGCGCAGATAGTGCGTTGCTGCGACTATGCTTGGAAGCGCTCAGGAAAAGCACCCGCAGAAACAAAACAAGCTAACTTAATGTTTTCGCGATCTTAATTTTTAAAGCCAGTTACACATATGGATCAGTTAATTCAGAAACGATAGACGACAGGTAAACAGCCAAGGATCACCGTCGGTACAAGCACACAATAACAAGACATGACGTAAGTACTTCCCATGCTTTTAAGATTTAATGTGTTTACAAATTACGTCAGTGACGACAAACAGACTCGGCGAAAAAAAGATGATGTCACGCATTTCTCCTTCAATCTCTTCTCAAAAGGCGCGCGCTGACGTAACGAGTTCTTAGCTTGAACGGAGTAATACACTGGATGGGCTAGTGCCGTTCTTAAAACACTGTGGTTGATTCCTCTTGTCAATAGGAATCAGTCCAACATGAAAGTGAAATGTGCAGCAAAATCTGCAGCTGAGCATGATTTGTGGGTCGGCGGCTGTCTTGTGGGTGTGCTTGGAGAGCGACGTCCTACTGTCGGGTCGCTTCGGCAAAGGTGTATGGCGTCATTTCCGTGATGGATATGACGTCAGTGAAATCGTGGGGTATCGCGGCATAAAACACTTTCGTGCTAAAATATAAAACCCGAAACGAACAACCTTAAGTATAACGTACTCTTTCGTACTAAAGGTTGCTTCCCTGCAAGAAGACCCTATGTGCAGGGGTGCACCCTTTACAGGCCGCTTGCTTTGTTGTACAGACGTCACTTCCGTGACGGATATGACGTCAGCGAAACCTTCGTGTATCCAGGAATAAAACACTTTCGTGTTAAAATGTTGCATCCTCAATACCTTTGGTGGTTATACTCACTGGCGCAGGTGTGGATGGACGAGTACAAGGAGTACCTGTACATGCGGCGTCCGCACTACCGCAACCTGGAGCCCGGGGACATTACTGCGCAGAAGGAGCTGCGCAAGCGGCTCAACTGCAAGTCCTTCAAGTGGTTCATGGAGAACGTGGCCTTCGACCAGCCCTCCAAGTACCCCGCCATCGAGCCGCCCGACTACGCCTGGGGAGAGGTGAGCTCCTTGAGCAGCGTCTGCGTAGAGTTTCATACTACTGCTATGTACCATGCTTTCGTCGCGTACCGTCATGGGCTCCGCTATAACAGTTGAAAGCGTTCCTCTCGTACTTGTCTTGGCTTGCAGCTTGCGTTCTTGTGGTACCTGACGACAAAGGGGTCATTTTTTTTATTGTTCAGGTTTCAAGAAGCTTTTAAATATTTCTGACAAAGCAGGTTTTGTTAGCTATGCCTTCATGATATCAAAATAACTTCAACCAGTTTTAAGAACAATAATTACGGTTTATGCAGCCACAGGCAACTTTTTGCTTGTTGGCGGGCCATGTTAAGTAAAGGTGGAACCCTTTTCCTGGGTACATGGCGACGCGCTCATTGAAGCGCGACTCCCGTAGACGCTAGCGCCAGATTTACATCTAGTATATATTAATAAACTTTATGCTATGGTTAGTTATAACCTCCAGTTAGTTATAAGCAGTTGCAACAACAGCCCATTGTCGAAGCACAACCTAACTAACCTTCCATTGATTGCGCTCTGTGCGGCTTCGCCCCAAGGCCCTGTTCGGCAGCTCATTTGTACAGGTTGTTGAAACAGGGTCAAGGTAGCACGTCGCGGTAGAACTCTACATTTTACATGGTCACCCTGAGAGCGACATTCGGTGCCGTGCGCCGTGCGCGCCAAAATCCACCCCGTCAGGGCCTGTAACGATGCTTTACTGCAAACAAGCGCTTTGTGAAGGAAAGTTAACTTTACGGAAGATGAATCGACGGAACTGTTGGTAAACCAAAACTATTTCTGTAAGGTATTTTAACATAACGGCGCGCCTTCGAGATGCTGACACTGATAGGTGATGGTAGGCCGCTGTATGCGTCGGGAACGCACGTTAGGAACCTTGACACCCGAAATCAGCGGTTCCTGAAGCCGTTCGCTGGAGATCGTTACTGGCCAGCCCCATGTGATTTATGTGCCACGGTCAGGGAACGCTGAAAGTGCCTACAACTAGCGGAACGTGTCAAACTCCTGACCGTGTTCTTTTGTTCTAAATGTGCCGAGGTTTCTCTAACTGGCTTTATTTATTATTGCTTCTGGTGTCGCCGTCTGATCAGCTGGTCAGGATAGTCTGTGGCCATGTTGAAAGAATACATTCTTTCACCGTGCCCGTGGCTGACCTTGCGAAACTTGTGCGGCGCCCCACACTGGGATTGGTTTATCGTGCCTACAGGGACTCCTACTCGCTTTCCATCGACTATTAGGGCGCCTTACACACTTCGCGCAAGCACAGCGTTTTCGCGCGCGCAGACGCCTGTCCGCGACACCACCGGAACCAATAAAAAAAGGGAAAGAGATGTAAAGAACTCTTCCGCTTACCGGACTCGAAGCGATGATACAGCGTTCAATGTAAGTGGTGGTTTAGAGAGTAGGGAAGGGGAGGTCGCGCGCCCTTTGCTTCGCTCACCACATCCTCCCCATACCCCTCCCCCTCCCCTACCGGAATCAATTCACTCGCCTCGCTCGTTTGTCACTGTCCCTTCCGGCGTGCGCGCGCTCTTGCTCAACGTGCGGGCCCGCCGTGCCGTTGCGATAACAGCGGCGGCACGCTCCGTTTTCCCGCAACACCCGCCTGGTAAGAATACCTTGGTTTGAAGATCATCGTTCGGCAGCGTCGTCCAGCCGGAGCGAATAGTGGAAAGAAAAAGTGTTACCTTGTGGAGGCCGAGGACGGGGTGAATATTGCGCAGTGCTGGACGGAAATGTGGTTTCTCGCGTTAATTATACGGCATCCTAATTTGGCGTCGTTTCCCGTGTGACGTACGGGATACGCGCCACAGGGTTCTGTAGGTGCGGGTCTCGCAGAGGCTGATAGCGAGGCAGCAAAATTGCAGTGCGCTGCTTACGTAGGAAGAGAAGGGTGCACGCGCCCCTGTCTCCCTCGGTCTCTCTTCCCGAGTTGGCGGGGGATCGCTGTCGCGTGCGTGCTCGAAAATTGCATCTGTTGCGGGAGTAGGGCACACTGTTCTGGCACCCGCGCCCACCGGCTGTCGTTCTCCCCTTTCGGGTTCGTTTACTCTACTGCGCGTTCGGGAGACGAATTTTTGCTTTGTTCGGCCGACGGCTGTTCTCACCAGGATGAGCTCGGTCAGTTAGTCCGTGGCGTGAGCAAATGTTGCGATAGCCCCTCTGTTGCGCTTAGGTTTCCTGTTGTTCTATTCTCTTTTGCTTTTTTATTTTATTTTTTACCTCGTCCCGGCTTTTTATGCCGCTGTATTTAGTTATTATTGTTGTGTGCAGTATACGGGTATATACAGGTCCTTGGCGTATGAAGCTCGATGTTAACGTTGGGGCTTCAGTACAGCGCCTTGGCAATGAAGTGTGGCTTTTTCGTGCGTTGATCTAGTCAAGTCAAGTCGTTTTATTTCCAACAACTTTTGTTGGGTGTCCGGGCCCAGGCGAAAAGCGGTCATAGACCACTTGAAAGTGTCTTCGGGCCCGTACAGGCAGCGAGACATCTGAAGTTAAAGACGCATGAAAGTGATGCTCAATCAAATTACAGAAAATGATGATCTAACGATGTACATGTACCTATAAGTGAAAACATTTAACACATTTTTCGAAAGTTTGTGTGGAAAAATAAAACATTCCTTGTCATACACTTCTGCAAGTTACAAACACTTCTGCTATAGGAAATGCACATGTCCGATAGGACTGCAAGGGAAAATTGGCAGAGAACCGGAAATTTTCACACCTGCATCGATGGTGTGTAATGCGTCGGCAACAAAATGATACCAGTATCAACAAAGGGTGCACTATACAGCAAAATGTATTACAGATACTACGAGTTGTGAATTGAATAATTGCGCAATCGTCTTCCAGAAAGTGAGTTAGCTCGAATGTCTCTCTCTTAAAAGCTATTCAGAATGAAACGTAACGTAAAACATTAAACTATCTTATGCCTCCGCTACACGGTCGTTTGAAAGATGTTCCAAAGGCCGTCGAACCAATTGTCTATTGAGTGCCCCATCGTAAACGCGTAGGGCGCACTTGTAAGTGAGCGGTTAACTGTCAATGGGAAGTTGCCGTGTAGCACAGGCATTAGACTGTCACTTGCGTCATTAGCGTACGACGGTGTCCAACTGGTGTCAATCCTGCGGCATTTTGTTGGACCCTTTCTCATTGACAGTATTTAACGAAACGGCGTCGATATAACGGAGTCTTATGTCTCGCCACGAACGTTCGTCACAATACCTGGGCACAGTACCTATGGCCCGCATACGAATGTCACTCATTATGGCTACTTGAAGAACGAAAAGAATCATAAAAAGAACGATAAGAAATGCACGTTTTCACAGGCTATTGGGGATACATTTCCGCGAGACGCGTTAGAACTGCTATCAGATGTTTTTTTTTTTTTTATTCTTCAAGTAAGTTGATAAATTGCCCAATTTACCTATCGCAAGCAAGTAAAAAGTAGTTCCCTACACTTACCAATCTAGTTAATTAAGATGAATTTTAAAACCCGCTTGTGTTCGGAGTTTCGGCGCCCGTTAAAGATCCCCAGGTGGTCAAAATGCCTCATCGCCTGTGCAGCGTCGGCGCGTTAAACATCATAACCAATTAAATTAAGAGAAATTGCTCACTTTGCCGATTCAACTCGCGCATCCGTCAAATAATGTTGTTTTTACAGTCCTGTCTACTACCACTCAATATCGTTCACGTCGCATGTCTCCGTTTTTCTTGTCGTGCAATTTCAACCGTTTCTCCGCTCTGCATCGTTTTTTGGTGTAATCCAATATCTGCAATGAATGGGACTCTGTTCCTCTCATATTTTTATGATGCTTCGAGCTCTACGTGCCCCGCCGAAAGCTCTCGTCTCCAACGGGAGGAGGAGACTTCTCCTTCAAACAGCGCTTTTGTTCCGCGCCAGTCCTGGGCGAAAAATAAACGGGTTGTTCGACGCCGCTGCGCGGGCGCTCTTGCGCGGAAACATGGCGTGTTCCAGTGATTGAACTCTCTGCTGCATCACTTGTCCGCGCCGCGGGACGCTGAGCCGCTGGACGAGAATGAACACAATACAGGACGCGGACAGGCAGAAATTGGAGTCGCTCGCCGTCGTCGCCCAGGGCGCGCCGAATTCAATTCCCCCGGCTCTGGCGCACTGCAGCTTCTTCTTCAATCTGTCACGTCCAATTTGCGAGACACTCGCCGCCGTATACCTTTCCGCTCTTCCACACTGCATCGCCCACGGGCGTTCGTTCCGCTTGTCTCTCCCTTGTCTCCCCCTTCCTTGCTTTTGTGTTCCCTGCGTCCGTTTTCGTGCCCAATTCGTATTTCTTTCTCTTCGCCCCGCCGCCGTCCCATCGGAAAAATTTTCGACCTTTTCTAGTGAAATGAAGAGAAATAGAGAGCGGGCTCTGTTCGCGGGTCTCCAGCGCCGAGCGAAAATGCTGAAAGAAGCGCCTCTTGAAGTGTCGACGCTCGTAGATTGACTTCGTCAACAGCTGCTTCGTGGGTCATTGGGGGTAAACGACCACTTTCTATTCGGTTAAAATCACCTAGCGCGACGGCAGTGCGCGCATCTAGAACGCAGACACATTTTATTCCCACGAGGCATGCCATTTCTTCAAGAATTTTTTTTTTTTTTTTGCAGCCGTCCTTGTTCCTAGACCGATGTGCTAGACTGCCAGTATGCGCAGTTGCTTTTCCGTGCTGCCGCGGATTTTCTCTTACTTGTGGTCACATGTCGATTAACCTGACTCGACTGATTAGCATTTTGTTCATGTGTTGTTCGCCTATTGATTAGAGGGAAAGCGCCAAAGAATATTGTAGGGCTGTTCCTGCGTTGGGCACCATGTCATTATCAGACAGAATGGTTAGTAGTCGGCCGTTATTGCTCGTTTATCGAGCGTCTCGCAGCTCTTGGATTTCGCTTGGAGTTTTCTATGGGACGTAATTGATCTCTTCAGAAATAATTTTATATGTACGCTTTTGCTATATTTTTTTTTACTCACGCTAGAGTTCGCATCGATGCTAACATTGCGATGTTGACTCTATTCACGCAGGCAGGCGCAGATGTCACGCCTCAGAAACTCGCTGTCTCCGGTGGTGCAATATCTCTACAAAGGATCACGTGGAAAAATACATTAGCTGCGTGTATCACCCCAGACTTTTCAAATTACCGCGTGACTTCAAACACCGCAGCTTATGCTGCTATACGCTGCCCTATCGAGGCGCCAACTATCAACGCGCATTAGCGTTGACGCACTACTTCGCTTTAGCTCTCCTAGATGGCAGCACCATCTGAATGGGGAATGTTGTTGGGAAGGCTATAAGGAGCGTTCGTACAGCTTATGAGGCTTGAGTTCATGGCCGGTTGGCAGAGCGTTTGAAACCTCCCGTTGCGGCCAGAGTGATCGTGTTCTCGAATCCTAGCTCCGCCGCGTCAATGGAACTTTTTCTAACGATGTCATTTCCGTGACGGATATGACGTCGGTAAGGTCTTGCTGTGCCCCGTCATAAAACACTTTCGTGTTAACCCGCATTCTTAAAGATCTTCTCATGGCTCCTTCAATGATGACCCCCTCCACCGACGCTTCTCTTCCCCGTTGCAGATCCGTCACGAGAAGAGCTCGCTGTGCATCGACACGCAGTTCAAGGGCCAGAACGAGCGCTTCTCGCTCGAGAAGTGCATCCGCGACAACCGAGGCCAGTCGGGCGAGCAGCAGTTCGTGCTCACCTGGCACAAGGACGTGCGGCCGCAGAAGCGCACTGTCTGCTTCGACGTCTCCAGCTCCGAGCCGCGCGCCCCAGTGGTGCTCTGGAGCTGCCACGGCATGCACGGCAACCAGCTCTTCAAGTACGACACGGTACGGGCACCTCACCCTCTCTCTTTATCTTTATCTTTATCTTAGCCTGGTTATGTCCACTGCAGGGCGAAGGCCTCTCCCGAAGATCTGCAGCCACGCCTATCGAGTGCCTGAAGGCCGATAGTGTGATTGCATAATCATTGGGAGGTTTTTAGCAAATGTACTCAACCAGGGTTGCTAAATCCTTGTCTGGTGAGGAAATGCTGTTTTGTGTCCCAGGGAGCCTCACCTAGCAAAGTTAAACCTATCTAGTACAGCCTCCCGTGGTATCCGGCGGTGTTATATACCGGATGAGGCAGCATTTCGAACCAGGTACAACGCTCTACTGGCGTAGCGTGGAAGGTGCATAGAGCGCGCAACGAGAGAGCACTCTTTTCCCCACTTTTCTTTTACAGCGAAGCTGTTTATCTCCAGCCTTCGTGTGCATTCCAAAGCGTGCATTCCCTGTGCGGGTACCCGACCCGGGAAATATCCGAGAACTCAACGCGTCCGTGTACAGGATGCCGGCTGGGCCGAGAGCGAGAGCGCGGCGCGGCGACAGCCGAGTCGCGGGAGAGGGATTGTGCACGTCGACTGTCCGCGCTGCAATGCTTAGAGCTGGGGAGGGGAAGAAGGCGCAGCGCGGTAAAGCGTGGAGAGAGTGTTGCGTCGGCACTGCATTAGAGCAACGCCACCTAGAATCAACTCCAACCTTGTCTGGGTGGCGTTGATTAGAGCCGCAGAGAGGTGAGAGGGCACGGCGCAGCAGAACAACACCACCGTGGTGTTGAGCAGAAGCGAAAATGCGGAGAAGGGGCAGGAAGGGTGGGGCTGAACAGGGCACCGCTTCTCTCGCCGCCTACCTCGTGAACACCGCCGGCCGGCAACGTCCCCTCCTTTGAACTACGCCCCGTTTAGTCGTCCTTGTTTTGTTCTGTGAATGTGTGCTACCCATTGAAACCGAAACAACTTCGCTGGGCAATCCGCCGCCATATGAGTGCTTCGTTACCCCCCATTTTTTTCACCTTTCATATTTTGTAAACCGGTTCCATCGCACCTTCTGAATCATTGTTTTGTGGCACCCCGTGCGGTTTTAAGTCTTTCTTTCTGTTCCTACTTTCTGAACCTGGCTTTCTTGCAGTTCCTTCCTTTTACACCTTTCTGGCGCTTCATACTTTCGAAGTGCCTTCCTTGCTGTGCCTTCCTTAACGGTGCCTCTTCATGCCGGTGTACTTGTGTGCACAGGCGACGAAGCAGCTGAGTCACCCGATCACGGCCACCTGTCTGGACTGCGACGCCGAGCGGCGGGAGGTGTTCATGAACTCGTGCGACAGCCGGTCAGCGTCGCAGCGCTGGCTCTTCGAGCACGTCAACGAGACGGCGCTGGCCAACTGGTGACGACTGGCACCTTCCACCGCGGACTTCCCACATTCCCCGTTTGCTTTCGCCGTGTCCAAGGCTGCATTACCATCACCAGCGGTAGCCTCCGTAGCTATAGCAGATACAGTGCGGCCGGTGGGGTCTTCCACAAGGCCATATAGCCATATAGTGTGTGCGCGGGGGTATAGTGACTCGTCGTGGGGAGCGACCGCGTCTCGCTTAACACCTATGCCGTGAAGATGGAGCACGTGCCAATGAAAAACTATGCTTACCGTTGCGTGAAGTTCCGTTGAACCAGTTTTCGAGTGACTTTGGACAAAACAAACCGCGATTAGAGTGTGTGGTACTTCAATGAGGTGTGAATTCGTAGCACCTGGCGTGTATTCGACTGTGCTTATGGGATGTGCTGAAGCCGGTCGGCGCATTGTTCCTGGTTGCCGTCGTCGTGTTTTTGCTCTTCAGTGGACGTTCCAAGCTCCCAAGGACCTCACCACGTTGTGTAATGCGGTCAAGAGCCGCTCTCGGAGAGGCCAGCGGAGACGCCCGGTGGACACCACTTTCAGCGTTGGCAACTAAGCCGCGTCGGCGCCGCGATAAGGATGTGTGCTCTGTGGCTTAGGGTTATAGCTGTGTCGCAGTGCTCAGTGCAGGTAGAGCTGATATGAAGTATGTAGGCGAACTTTCCAAAAACGTGACGAGGCAATTCCTGGTTGCGTGTTTGTGTGTGTGTTCTTTTTTGTTGTTGTTATTTCCTCTGCGCGTGCCCAGCCCGCTGACATTTGCCGGCATCCGTTTGCGCTCATACTTCGTCGTGAACTCTGCACCCATGCGCTATGCCGGGTTCACTGAACATCAAGTGCTAGTGAACTATTTTGTTGTTGACTTCTGTGCGTGCCAGTTGTAGCCTTTCTGTCTGCTGTCACTCGAAAAATCTCTGCTGGGGCGCACCGACCTGACGGGGGCTCCGGGGTGAAGTGCTTGAGCCACTGAATCTTCCGGCACTGATACGGTGGCTGGTGTCGACTTGCGGTTCATTTCTTCTGGTATTCAATTCATTTCGGCCTGTTATAAAGTGTTTGTTTGTAAAAATTCACGTGCTGCTGGCCTCAACATGAAAGGTACGTTAGGATATGTTAAGATTATTCGGCACTGTGCTCGCTGTATACGTGCGCAATGTTAACTACTAACCACGGTGACGAACGAAGGCAGACTCTTGGCCAATCTTTACACTGACCTCTAAAAACAGCTCGGCAACCCTTTTGCTCTGTAGAACCTTTCTGGTCGTCTTTGCTGATTTCTGATTGCCTGATTTCTGATTGGAAAGAGCGGGAGTAATTTTCTTCTAATCAGATGAGAAATCAAAGATGGGAATCGGTGGATGCCTTTGGTGACGCCTGAAAGCTGTCACCGTCATCGTAGTCGAAGGTCCGTGGTTGTCCCCACTCTTCTAGGCAGTTGTAAAATCTGGCATTGAGGGCACGCTCTTTGCTAAACCGCCAAGATAAAATTCCGCATTCCACGGTGGCTATGAAACTTCGACCGAATTATATTCAAGTTCCAGCAGCATCACATTATCTCAACCAGCATGAAAGGAGCTCCACTTTGTTCGTCGCTATGGTTTAATGGGAACATTCGCCGGGAACGACTCATCTTGCCAAGGTTACCTACAAGATTTCGTATAAAAACCACTAAAGGTTGTCTGTGCTCTGTTCGTTGGCAGTTACTGAAAACACAAGCTTGTTCTCTTTGGAAACAAGAAACAGAATATCCAACTTCAGAATTGAACTTTTAAATACACAAGTTTCGCAAAAGCCCATCTTTTTTTTTTACACCCTCCTGCTAAGCCTAAATTCCCTTCGATTGCTGTCTTACGCACACAGATTCTACATTTAACAATTTCGGAATGGCCGCATTTCTTTTAAAATGGAAATTTTAAAAAGTTCTTTCGAACCCAAATGTAATTCCACCATAGTTTGCTTCCTACAAATCGACATTATGGGCGAAAACTGCCACGACTAATTAAATAGCCGGCCGTCTTTATTTTTCTTTTTTTTTTTCCTGCCGCTCATTGCGTGACGGAAGAACGTTCTGGCCTTTTTTTAGAGGGCTTCTGTTCGGCTTGTACGCATTTATTTGATTGGCGACGTCCAATCGACGGGACCCTTAGCGAGAGCAGACATCATCCCAGTCAAAAAAAATAAATTTTGCTCCGTTTCCAACGTACCCAAACATGTCTTAACATTCCGCCTTAAAAGCAATGGTCAGAACTTCTCCCGTTTTTTTTTCTCTCATTTTTTAATCCATTCTTGTGTTTGTCTGTCTCTATGCGTGCAATACTCTAGTTGGGCCAGAATTCGCCTCCAGGACATTCTCCGCTTGAAAGAACGAGAGATTAGAAGAAAAAAAAAAAAGACTCGTGTCATTCTTGCATTCATTCCACCGGCGTTTCAAAGACTGTGATATGTGTTATACACTTTTGTTTTTCTTTTTTGACTTGTATGTCGTACGTGCTTAAGAGTTTATGTAGTTTTTGAAGTTAGGAATCAAGAAGGTTTGAACCCACAGCTCCCCTCTGTGGCTTTCTTTGATTTTTTGCTTTGTTTCGCCTGGATACATTTTTCGGAACGAAAACGGAATTCCAACGAGCACAATCGAGCTCCACGGACCACGAAAGAACAGATATGAACTTCAATATTTTTGACGTTTGCGGTCTATCGAATTCCAGACATTTTCAATTTGTACGCCGCTTCGATCGATAGATCACCTGCCCGAAGATTCCTCTGTGTTTTTTTTTATGTCCTCTTATTTTCGCTATTCTTTTCGCATTTTCGAAGACCCTGACGCCCTTGCGTAAAAACTGCTTTCTGCTCATGGCGAAGTGCACTTCGGACAGCGTGTAGTCGATCGTAAATGTACGGAGCGGTAGGCTAAGAAGAAAAAGAAAACGTCGATCGGTGACGCGGCGAATGGCTGCCGTATTCTGCCCTTCCCCTTTCCCTCGCCACTTAGCGAAAAATTGCCGAAGTGACTTGAACACGTGGGTAAAAGTGGGGGTTCGTTTCTCTTGAAATAAAATACTGCCCGTTTCTTTTTTATTGCTTTGTTCTCCGGTCGTAGCGTGCCTCCCTCGGGAGCCAAAACTTTGGCGTCCGGAAGGGTGTTCTTATCTTCAGCAAAGGTGAGTGTCGCCAGAAACGGTATTTCTGCGGGCATGTCAGTTTTAGTGGTTGTCACTGGAGGCGAATGCAGGCGAGCTCATTCATCGCGACGTCTTGTCCTCCGTTTAAAAGCTTGATTGTTGTTACCTAGCGCTTCGTCATAATGGAAGTTTTGTGATGCAAAAGAACAGTTCCGATTCCTGACCTGACACGTCATCGCACTCGCTCCAGGACGGTTTGTGATCGATTGCATGTTGAATTGCTCGAACGTGTCATGTCAGGCAGTGAAATTTTTTTCATGCTATTGTGTTTTCTTTTTCGATAAAAAAATGTCCCTTCTTATCATTGAGTTTCATACTAATATATACTAGAGGGAAATGTGGCGCTGCGGTCGCGAACCGCCATGGCCGGCGTCATTGCAGCTAGGGACGTTCCTTGCCTACTTGGCTTAGCTAGCCATATGGCTTCTTTTTTGTCTCGAAGCCAGAAAGGTGACTTTTTTCTTCTTCTGCGTGTATGTATGTATGCATCGTGCGTAAAGCTTCTAAATAATTACTGACAAATAAACCTTTCTGTAAGTTCTGTGTTATAATAACAAATCCAATTTCAACGATCTTTTAAGTAATATTGATGCTTTTTTGCAGCCAGAAGCAACTTTTCAGCCTGTTCAGGAGCCATGCCAAGCACAAGTGGAACGTACGTGGCCGGTACATGACGGAACACTCGCTGGAGCGCGGCTCCCCTAGACAGTGGCGCCAAATTTCCCTCTAGTATATATATTAGTATGAAACTCTATGATTGTTAGCACGGCGTAACGTTGGTTTCTTTTCTTTAGTTTACTGCATCCAGATCGTTGGAGCAATGAATCAACCACTTCAAAAATCAAAGCCAGCTTCCGTAACGGTGCAAGCCTGATGGCACAGCATACCTGTGTTCGTCTCACTAAGCTAAACTCGACGAGCGCCATGCAAGTCACTGAGAACCGTTTGCCCTGTGTAGTGGCGCTCGTCAGCAGAAGACCAAATTAAGCACTTAGGGCTTTATTAAAGACGATAGTCTTTCTTGGGCTCCTTAAACCCAGAAATTTTGGTCTGTCTGTATGTCTGTCCGTCTGTCTGTCTGTGACTCGATTCAGCCACCCGGCCAAAGCAAAACAATGCCTGCCCATTAGTCTTATATAGTCGCAGCTAAATCTACCCGTCTATGTCCGGTGTAAGGTTCATACTTGTCAACATTGTTGAAGAAGAACAAGACATTACGCAAATATGAGACAGCAAATCAATACAGAAGTGATATTTGCAGTGTTCCTTTATAAAAAAATCAAACATGCTTGCTTTTGCGAAATTAAATACTTCATCAACTGCAGAAAAAGAATTCACTTCGCCGTCGCCTACTGTCGCCCGCGCCACTATAGCTTCTTGCGCCATTTTAAGAAATCAACCGGCAACAGTTACGCAAGGTTCCACTAGATAGGTTCCACGTTCTGCTTGCAACGCAGGGAAACGCGGTTCTATAAACGTTGAAGTAGGGCGCCTCGATTAACGCGCGTCTCCGCCGTACAGCAGCGTTCGCATCGAGACACCCGGTTTGGAGCAGTATAACGCGGGAAATTTAAAATGATTTAAGCAAACCTTTGGCGTCTTTACCTTGGGAGGAGCGCGACGCAAGAGGAACAACATGAGAGGTGAGCGGCAAAGCGAAGGGAGGCATTTACTTCGCAATAGCCGATAAAGACTATCGTCTTTTGACGACATTTGCAACGAAAGGAGCAGATAGTGTCCACTTCAGTCTCCATCGTCCGCCGCCGCGAAGTCTTCGTTGAGCGCTCGATCGCTTTTGAAGACTTGCGCTACTTCGTCTCGTTCTTCTGGACGATTGCATTCTCGCCTGGCAGTACGACGCGCTTTCTGATAAGCCGCATCTGCTTCGGGCGTCCCGATCTTTTTCGGTCGCCCCATCCCCTATGTGCGCGGCACTGAGTCGGAGAGAGTTCTTCCGCTGCCGCCGCGGGCCCGCGGCGGTACGAGCTTTATGAGCGCAGGTGGTTGCCCCTAGCAACGATTAGCGGGTGACGTCAGGAGCAGACGACGTTTCCTGGCCAATCCCCCACGTTGGCCTTTCCTTTTTGCGAGCCCCCCCACGTGACTTAAGCCCACGCGCTAGCCTGGATACGTATCTGAGACCACGCGCCTGCCCTGTTAGCTTTTATTCCTTTCCTCTTCAAAGAGCTCAATCTTTTGTTCCAACCTTTATTTTTGAAGTTTTTTACCAATTCTCGCGCGTGATTATATGCTCTTTCTTGGAAGTTTCTAATTTACAGTTTTGTCTAGCGGGCGCATTAGATTCCTGGCCGATCCCCGCGTGGGTACGTGCGCTCGACATTTTCGTGATATTTTTTTCTGCGTATGGACGGCGTAACCAAGAGCTTAAACAGCTTTGCTGTTAAAAGGTCGCATCTTATGGTATGTATTTTATAGAATAAAACATGTGAAAGCTATGCCCAGTTTTAACGCCGCTCATAGAGCGATTTTCCGTGGGCGCTATGGCCGTCCGCTATCAGCCGTGCACATCAACGCCGCTACACAGAAGCGCTACAGATTAAATTAAAGGACTTTGGTCTTCAACACGTGCCCAAATATCGACATACAGGCGTTTTTGTTTTTACGGCAAAGCTGTATACCGCTACTTCCCAATGGTTTCATCGCCATGGGAAAAACGCCGAGGCCTAAGACACCGAGCGCATGCGTCAGGCTAGGTAGGACCGAGCATTTGCCGCATCTTTGGACGCACTTCTGCTGCTGAAATGCTGTTACGCGCGTTATCTTTCATTCGCATTCGGAACGACAGCTTTCTAAGAAAAATGGGTGTGGTTGTTTCTCTCTTAAGGGTGAAACAGGAATGTATCATATATTGCTCCCTAAGAAGTAGAAGTTTCTCCTTTTAAGAGAGAGGAGTGCGTTTCTCCCCCTGGGAGTGGAGGAAGATTTCCCCCTTTGGTGAGCTAATGGAGAAACGTTCCTCCCCTAGCGGCTCTACCCGAGCGAGGCTTGTTATGCGGAAAAGGCCTAGCGAGTTCATCGGTTTGAGGATCGAGGGAGTACAAATAGGTAGGTTACTGTGGTTTTGTGCGCTTAAAATGCGTTGAAACAACCAAGACATCATCTACCGAGCCCCAAAATTGCGGTTAGCAAGGCACGACGCCATCCGTATGTGCGACTTCATCCATTCGTCCTAGCGAGCTCAAAGTAAATAGATGCAGCTAAAAAAATGGGGTTGGGGGAAGGAGCAGCTACTAGGCATTAGTATCAGGGGGCGCTTACATCAAGGTGTTTCCCCTGTGGCTAACAACACTACAGAGGCCGCACATTGGCGGGCATAGATTGAGAAGAGACAGAGCGCAACATACGTACACTTCATTTAAGGCATTGCCAACGCACAATTCATGTAACAGACAACAATGCAAGCATATGACACGTATACAACAGATTGTACAACACATAGTACACTTTTCACGTGTCTATAAAATTCGCGTGAACACAAAGCACAGCTTAACGCAAAACAGCTGCAAAGCATTAACAACACTTATCGCAGAACATGCAAGTAGGAACAATAGCTTGTTTGTTTCGATAACCCACACCAATGCGTGAGCCTCACCTGTGTTTTGTTATTTCGTCAAATGTAACCCGTGCGATTGCAACGTTTCATTAGTTTCGAGTTTTGTAAGAAGCATTAGAATAGATCAACGAAGAAAAAAAGGTGTAACGAAAAAGTATGACGCGTATGTTTGAGTAATGACACCCATTGCCTGGCCTTCTCTCTTTTAGCGAAGAAAGCACCGCTGGTCTGCAAACCATTCACAGACGCCAGCCAAAATGATACCCGTTGGGGGCCTTTTGCTGTTGGTAACAGATTATGCTACAGTCCGTGCTTGATGAAGAAATGGACAGTTTAGTAGGATCGCTGCCCTTTTTTACCCATGGGAGTCAGTAGAAAGCGTCCACAAATGAGGTGGTAACGTTGAGAGGGCGCAGGCGAGTCGCACACCGCAAGCATGCAGCGGCGCCGACAGAATGTGCACCAAACGCACGGTTAGTGGCGAGCACACGGTGATAAAAAAAAGACAGTGAGATGACAACGAAGCAGCTAGCACACGGCAGGGGCGGTGTTTCGCAGAGACGTCGTGTACCCCCGATCCGTATACGCCCGATCCGCCGGCGCCGTCAGCAGATCACGAACTACAGGGGAGAATATTTCCTCCCCCGTTTTGGTGTTTGGTTGAGGCGGTACAGAGGGCTCTACGCGTAACGAGCTGAATAGAGAAACTAGAAAACCCGCGAATTTCTCCCTTTCTGTAGCATTTTTCTTTTCTTAATGTGGTCAGCCGCGCGCAGCCGCAGAGCAGAGAGGACAAGCCAAGCCTACCAGTGTTGACCGACTAAAGCGCATTAGCAACAAAAAGCGGCACCTATGAACCGTCGAAGTGTAAACAAATGTCACGTAATGCGAATTGAGCAATGATCATGGCAGCGGCACCGAACAATAGGCGAAAAGAGTGCCGATACCCTTACCTAACGGCACTAGCCGAGCGCAAGCGAGAGAGAGAGAGAGAGAGATAGAAACAATTGATTGATTGTAGGATTTTAACGCGCCGACGCAGCGCAGACGATGAGGCGTGCCGTAGTGGAGGGCTCCGGATTAATTTTGACCACCTGGGGATCTTTAACGTGCGCCGAAATCTCGTACACACGGGCGTTTTTGCTTTTCGCCTCCATCAGAAAAGCGGCCGCCGCGGCCGGGAATCGAACCCGCGACCTCGTGCTCAGCAGCGCAACACCTTAGCCACTGAGCCACCGCGGCGGGTAAGATAAAAACAACCTTTATTAGAGCCTGCTGTGAAGACGCGGCTAGTACGTCGCAATAGCTGAGCCCCTGCCAGGCCTGCTCACACAACCTCCGTGGATGGATGGATGTGAACATTTATTAACTGATATATTACAGAGAGGTAGCTTGGAGAGAGCCGTCCCTATTGGATAGCACCCTCCTCACAAAACTAGGTGGAGTCCCTATTCGGGGACCCCATTGGTCGTGACCGCTGTCCGAGCACGCTGAACCAAGGCCTGTTGAGCCGGTAGGTCCAGGCAGCCGAGCAGGGCCGCCTCCCAGTCCTCTCTTTTGGGGTGGGGATTAGGGGGAAGGGATGGGTTTCTCTGACATGCCCATACCATGTGGTAGGTGTCGGCCACCTCCCCACAGTACTGACAGAGGCCAGTGAAAGAAGGGTCGAAGTGTTTCATGACAGCCGGGCACAGCAGCGTATTTGTATAGAGGCGGATAAGTGTTCGCTCGTTGGCCTTGCCTAACCCCCTGAGGGGGGACGGGTATAGACGATGGAGGCGGCGCTTGCAAACCGTTGGCGTTCGAGGCCAGCCATTGCCAGCTGGACAGCCTGGAGTTGGTCTTCGTAGTTTCCATTCTTCATGGCGTCCATGAATCTTGGCGGAATTGTAGTGTTTCTGGCTTCTTGCGGGTGATTTTCACAATCCCATAGGATATGGGCCATGGTGGCTCTCTCTCTGTTGCATAGTGTACACATATCACCAACATACACCTCTGGGCAGATGTGTTTGGCTACCGACCAAACGAGCGCAAGCGAAAAGCTCCTCCGAGACGACGAGAAACATTTGATATCTTTCCACTCCACCAGTTGTACTTGTTCACAACAGCTTTGCTGGACATCCAATTTCGCAGGGCGGGATGGCGACCATGTTATTTTTTTGCCTGTATAAAAATGGGGTAACCGCAGTCAGGGTCGAACTCAGGTCCTTCGGCTCAGCATCACAACGCCTTCGCCACTGAGCCACCACAGCAGGTAAGTGCAGGATAAGCAAGGGTGATTCGTTTTTAAAGGAAGAGTGAAAAGAAAAGGACTGGGGATATTTAGAACTCGTCTGCGAGTTCACCAGCATACAGCCCAGTCCGGGGGGTGGGAATATAGTGGGGAAGAACAGGGTAGGATAGAGAAAAGTAAAGATTAGAAAAGTGAGGATAGAGTAGAGAAGAGTAGTTACGCTGTGGTCGATCCCGTCGCACACAACACGCCTCGGACACTGCTGGCTGGCGTCAGGCTGCGTCCGGGAGACGAGAAGCCTCGACAGAAACGGTGTATCGTCGAGACGAGCTTGGGAAGAGGAGCAAATGGTGCGCCGGTTCCAACCACTTGGGAGTTCTCTGGACCGGACTATGGCCGACGGGTGGGGACTAGGGAGCGGGAGGTTGAACTCGACAGCCTACAGCAGCAGAGTGAAACCGGGGCATGTCCAACCCCTGGCGACGGCCCTAGTGAGAAACGGGTCCGAAGGTGCGAAGTTGCCCTTAAGCAGAGGAGCGTGAAAAAACTCGTCCGTTCAGCTCTGAGGCCACGGCCGAACTTCCAGCCGGTGCGTGCACATATACCTCCGCGCACATCTCTGGGGCAAGCCACCCTTTAGTGTGAGATTGTCGCCGAGAAAATCGGCAGACCTATACCCGAAATATCTACAAGCGCTGATGCGCAAACTGAGAAACTGAGAGAAAGTGAAAACGAAGTGCTCAAGTAAACTGCACAGCACCACAGAAGCACCACGAAGAAACGGCTATAAAACTGGACCGGTGTATACATGTTAAACCGAGAAGTTCTGCGGCACGGGAGAGTCGCTGACTCCTCGCACTGCCTAGAACGGCAGAAACGAATGCCTCAAAGAGCGCTAGACGGGTACAATCCATGATAACCGCCACTAAGCGTAAAACAATTTTCAGACAAAGGACGTGACAAACGAGGACACGTAGCGCCTGTCCTTCTTTATCGCGTCCTTTGCGTGGAAGATGTTTCGCGCTTAGTAGTGGCTATCATGGATTGTACCCGTCTAGCTCGACCCCATGCGGGATTAGTATAGAGGAATAACACGTTTTCACTGGTGTTACAGAAAAAATTGGCGCATCTTGCACTGTGGTGCAAGGCTGGAGAAATCGCGGAGCTGTGTGTCAACCTAGCTTCTTCCGATTTTGCTCATTTTTGCTAGGCTTTGCTAGGTTGTGTTAGGTTTTGCGTCGTTCTTGCTAGACTAGTCTTAGCGTTGAGGGTGAGGCGAAGTTTAGCCGGATTTTACAAGGCCGTTTCGCTCGGTACCTGCCGCACTGACAGCGGATCACAGGGGCGAAGAAACTAGGCCTACCGCCAGCTCCGCTGTTTCTCCAGCCTTGCACCACTAGGACAAGCTGCTCCAATTTCTTTGTTTGCGTGTCAGTAGTCCAAAACAGAACATGGTATAGTAAATGGTACGGAAAATGGTATAGTAAGCGGTGCGCATACCATTATGCCCCTTGTGCTCACAATCATGATGATGATGATGATGATGATTTCTATTGGTTTCCCCTTTGAAGCGGGTTGATGACATGTCATCTTACCAAAAAGGACTAATATAACCATGTTTTACACTCTTGGTTTAATACTAGCGCTGCTTAGGGCAGGCACTAACGCTTATTAGGCCCGAAATACTTTCTTTTCCCTGTTACAGGTGGTAACTGTCCTAGGCAATATTCCCCTCTCTGCTTTTCGTCCACCAGCATTCTAATCTTCTTTTCGTCCCCTCGACAGCCTTGAAGTTAACTTCCCCTCTGATACCCTTAAATCCTAGGGCTTCTGAAAACCCAATATTCCCTTCATGTAGATTTGGATGGATACCCTCACATTCTAACACTATGTGCCCGATAGTTTCTGTTTCTTTTCCGCAGACCACACATACCCCATCAATGATGATGATGATTTCTATTGGTTTCCCCTTTGTATCGGGGTGATGACATGTCATCTGACCAAAAAGGACTAATATACCTATGTTTTACACTTTTGGTTCAATACTAGCGCTGCTTAGGGCAGGCACAAACAGCTTATTAGGCACAAAATACTTTTTTTTTCCTGTTACAGGTGGTAACTGTCCTAGGCAATATTCCCCTCTCTGCTTTTCGTCCACCAGCATTCTAATCTTCTTTTCGTCCCCTCGACAGCCTTGAAGTTAACTTCCTCTGTGATACCCTTAAATCCTAGGGCTTCTGATCAAGCAGGCGCGAAAGCCGGCTTCACTGCTATAATACCCTATATGCGGTTGTGCACCCTTTACAGGCGGATCAGTTTTTTTTTTGTTTGTTTGTTTGTTAACGTTACGGGTTCAAGCTCAATATTTAGCAGCGCCGCTGTTAAAGTGCCCCTCTTTCAACACGGCAGTGTTTTATTCCGGGAGACACACAAACTTTTCAGTGACGGCATATATCCGTCACGGAAGTGACGCCAGTACAACGAAGCAAGTGGCCTGAAAAGGGTGCACCCCTGCACACGGGCTCTTCTTGCGGGGAAGAAACCTTCAGTACTAAAAAGTGCGTTATACTTCGGGTTATTCGTTTTCGGGTTTTATATTTTAACACAAAAATGTTTCGCGCCGGGATACACCAAGATTTCATTGACGTCATATCCGTCACGGAAATGGCGCCAGTACACCTTTGCCGAAGCGACCCGCCAGCAGGACGTCGCTCGCCAAGCACACCCACAAGACAGCCGCCGACCCGCAAACCGTGCTCAGTTGCAGATATCGCTGCACATTTCACTTTCGTGTCTTACCGATTCCTACGACAGAGGAATCAACCACAGTTTTTTGCTAATGTTACGGGATCAAGCTCAACCTTTAGCAGAGCCGCTGTTGAAGTACTCCTCTTTTTTTCCTTGTCATTAATGAGCAGTTTATACCTTTTGTGTACCCTGGGGCATAGGCGAAAGCCACCGGAACGAGCTCGCGCTGCATCACACCTGTAAACTTCCTGCGCCAGACCAAAATGGAGTATATGCAGGGGTGGCGAGATTAATATGGGTGCCGAAGACGTGCTTATTTGCACCCAGTTCAGCACCCTAGAGAACGCCCATCCGCATATATCTCTCGTTCGCCCTCTTTGCGCCAAGAGAGCGCGGTGGCGGCCAATATGGAGAGGACTACCCACACGGGCCGTCCCTACCTTCGCCAGCTGGAAACGAAAACATAGAGGAGTGAAAAGCGCGTCTGAAGATTGCAACTTTTTGACTGGTTGCTTGGTGGCATGATAAACGACGCTACTCGGATGCGTTTCATTTAGGCGGACTGCGGTGCTTTTCCTCTCGCTAGCCTCCCCTATTTTCTCCTTTACTGTCGTTGTTTTGTTTTTCTGCGCGCCGTGATTCTCGCCCTGAAAGCTGAGTGATGCGCCCCGCGTTTCAACACCAGCCCGTAACGCGCTGGTTCTTACGTTGCACGCCACATTGCCAAAATGATCGCGGGAATGGAAGTAATCATACAAATACGACGAACTGCTGGATGGAGAACAAGTATCCCGTTCAGCACCGGAGCTTCCCACTCGGCACGTTTTTTTTTTTTCGTGTTTTTATATTCTCTGTCTTTTCTTCTTTTTCGTTTTTTTTTTTTTCCTTTTAAAAGTGGGGCGTGTTGTTACCTTCGCGCGTCGCTGGGCCCAAACGGCGGGGCGACAGCTGGGCAAACGCTTAGAAACAGTTTTGAAACCCTCAGCTCGCGATTTATGGCTTCGAGACGAGCTCGAGCGTTTTTGTTTCTGTTGGTCCTTGACTCCAATTCGGCCCCGGGAACATCGGTCTCACGAAGCGCGTTCAACGCCATGAGGGACACGCTGCAGACGATTTGTGGCACTCGGCTGCTGGCTCACCCTCCTCTCTCTCTCGATGGAAACAGATCTGGAGAAGAACGGCTCCTCTCCGAAAAACGTAACCAACAAAAAAGAGGACGAGGAGAAATATGGCGATACATGTGGGATCTTGTTAAATTATTCTCCCGGATGTCGCCTTCCGGCACCCGCAATACCGGTGCCCCGCTTCTTTCCTCCCCTCCCTCTCTTGTCCACTCTCCCTTAACATGCCTGGTAAGGGAATGTATGTTAACTTTGGCTCAAATGTTTCTATTCGGGCGCTGTAAGTACAGGCTGCCGATTTCTTGCCCCCCTCTGCAGTTGAGGCGCTCTCGGCAAAGCAAACAAAAGTGAATGCTATAGACCACGTCAAAAAACATCGCAAGAAAAAATATAATATACCTAGTGGCATGCGCTTTATTTGCAAGACACCAAATGAAGAGAAAAAAAAACGGCACACATGTTCAATTCAATTCGATTTACTCAACATCTCAACGATGTTTGGAGCACAGGCAAAAAGCCTATAAAGGCTTGACAGGGCCTGCGCCCCAATGCACGGTCAAAAGAACACTACACGGTGTTGCGAAAACAAGGATGACGGCATGGTCCATCTCGACCACATACAACACTAGTATACATACATACATACATACATACATACATACATACATACATACATACATACATACATACATACATACATACATACATACATACATACATACATACCTACATACATACATACATACATACATACATACATACATACATACATACATACATACAGTGCGCAAACACATGTCAGGGTGCAACTGTAGTGTACAAATGAGAAGTATAAAGACGATGCAATCGAACTAAAACAACATAAAAGTACTAGCAAGTAAGCATTTAAAACACGCGCACAAAGGAAAGAATGACAAGGCATAAGTATAAGAAACCGTCAAGTTTACATGAACATTGCGCGCAGGTCCTTAAAAGATATGGATAATATATCTATGTTATGATGTCGAGCCAATTCATTTAATATTGTTAAAAGTCGAAATTTTACCATTTGGTCACCGTAATGTGTCCGGCATTTCAGAATTATCCATTCTTCGGTATGGCGAGTACGGTACTGCGGGATATAGTTTTCTATACGAGATAAAGTAGCCAGAGCCTTGTGGTTTTTGCTTACATCCAGCTTGTAGTAACGGCAAAGTCGGAAATTATATAGTTGATCAACGCGAATTATATTCAATTTTTTAAGCATATTATTTGTGTGACTTAGACAAGGCGCTCTGCATATCATTTGTACAATACGTTTGTGAAATACAAGTAGGTGTTCAATGTTTTCCGTGGTAGTTCTTCCCCAGATTAGTGACCCATAATTTAGTTGAGACGAAAATAATGAGTTATAAAGCATAACATTGATCGGAATTGGGAAATTGCAACAGTGGCGGCGGAGGAAGCCAATTGTACTGGATAACTTCTTAAGGAAGTATTCCACGTGGTTGTCCCACGCAATATTTTCGAAAAAATGCACACCTAAAGTTTTGAAACACTTCACAACTTCTATTTCAATGTCATTTATTATGAGGGGAGGTAGTTCATATGGTTTGTTACGCGGGTGGAACAAAACTGCTTTGGTTTTGTTTATGTTTATTTCAAATCATTGTTTTTAGCCCAGTTATTAGTTATCCCAAGAGTTTGATTATCTCGGATAGCAGAAAAGGGCTCAAAATACTCCCTTGGTGGACACCTGCTCTTATTCGTTTAACCGCGGATGGTCGTCCACTGATTTCCACGTATTGTGACCGATGTTGCAGGTAAGGTGACATTAGTGACAGGGCTGTTGCTTTTATTCCATACTACTGTAATTTAAGTAGAAGTATGTTATGATTAATTAAGTCGAATGTTTTTGTGAAATCAAGAATGATGCCGAGCCCCATGTTTTTGTCTTCGAAATTCTGCAGTATGAATTCTTTCTGTTCCAGTAATGCCAATTCTGTCGATCTATTTTTGCAGAAGCCATATTGGGCGGGCGTTAAAATATCATAACGTTCTGTGAAAGAATTCAGTCGCTTCAGAACCAGTTTTTCGAACACTTTTGAAAAAAATTGGTAGAATAGAAATCGGTCGATAGTTTGATAAGTCATTTTTGTCCCCTTTTTTTATAGACAGCTGTAATTTTTGCACACTGTATTTTACGAGGAAACGTTCCAGATTCTAAGCAAATATTAAAAATGTGAACCAGGCCATGAGAAATTAAATAAATAACATGCTTTACGGGCTGGACTTGCAAGTCACACATATCTGTAGACCTATTGTTTCTCAAGCTAGTGGAAGCCATTATAAGTTCACTCTCCGTTGCAGGTTCAAGAAACACAGTATTGTTGCAGGAAGGTTTCATATAACGTAAATCATGGATATTTGATGCTGGGTAGACAGCAGAAAGAAAACAATCGGTAAAAGAATTGGCCAGTTAAGTAAGTTCCACACCATTGCTGCCAATTTTCGTAACAGGTTGCGACGAATTACCACAAAGTGATTCTAACTTTTTCCAGACCTCCCCTGAAATGTTGCGATGTTGACATTAACATCGCAACAGCGCGGCGCCTTCGCCTGCTTGTGGGATGTAAGGGCACTCGAGGGCACCGTGTCATTGACTTTCACCGTCTAGGTAACGAGAGACGTAGGAATAGGGTCGTCTACAAGGGCTTCGTTATCACAGCGGGTTGCTCTTTTCTCGTTAAGGCGAGAACGCGCGCGCTCGGTGTCCCGTACGGCCTACAACCTTTACGAAGAAAGCAGAGATGACCTGAATGACCCTACGCATTCATGTCTGTATGTAGGTGAAGTTTCCACGACCATCACAGGCCTGAACTGAACATCGGGTGCGCGCTATACGGCGGTTGTTGCGGTGGAGGGGTGGAAGTGCGTTGGCGGAGGAAACGCCTCTTTCGTGTCGGCGCCAGATTGAAAATGTTCTCCTCTAGAGCAGAGGGGGAGGAGGGGGAAGGGAAGGGGCACTAACGGAGAACTGGTCGGCTCTGCCACAAAGGGATCACCGCTGCCGCCGAGCTAGTGCAACATGCGCAGCGGCCTGCTGTATGGCGCTCTTTGGAGCAACGTTGCTAGAATTTGTTGCTTTGGAGTTCAGCGGCTCCGGCATCCGGTGTCCCATCATCTTGTCACCGAATTCTTCGGTGAGCCCCTACTGGAAGTAACGTGCAAGAAAAAAAAAACCCCGAGGTGTGGAGGAAAGTGGCGAGGAGGCAAGGAGCCCATGAACAGGTGTTGGGAGTGCGCGCCTGAATAAAAAAAATTGAAGCTGTTCCACTCAATGTGAAAGCTATCGGAAGTGCAGAGCAGTGATTCGCCATGATTGGCTGTGGCGCCGTTATCCGCTCATTCTAAACCACCCATCACGCTCTTCGCCGCCCTGTCTCACTCCTCTCCCGACAAATTCAACGGAGGTTTTGCGCTAAACAACGGGGCGATGTATGAGAAGAACCAGCGGTTCACGAGTTTCGAATCCTTTTGACTATATAAACCGCTTGGCTTTCCAAGCCTCTGTGGGAGAGCCGCGACTACAGCCGCTACCCCGGAACGCCACGTGGCTCTACTTGGGTCCAGCGTGCGAGCTACGACGACAAGGCAAGCCCCTAAAGTGCTCTGCACTTAAAAATCTGGGGCCATCTCCACTATATGTGAAACCTGGGGAGGGCCGAAGCACGCAGGGCATAAGCATATTCTTGGCCCATTGGCGTTTTTGCCACGGAAATCAAACCGTTGGGGGTAGAGGTTTTTAAGAGACGAGATTTTTACAGCTTTGCTGTAAAAACCTCGTGTCTTTAAGCACGAAGCGTTCTAGCGCAAGGCGTAAACGAGTGTCTCGGTGCTTCTTAGTACGCTTTACGAAGATTTCTAGCGCGAGGCGTAAATGAGTGGTCCCGTTGTTTTAGTACCGTGACTACATGAGACGGTGGTTACGACGACGACATGAGACGCCAACAGCCCGAACCCCTGAGAAGCTTTACCCCTAAAACGCGAGAGGAAAATGACAGATGGTTTGGCCGCCTCAAACAAGGCATATCGTGCTTAACCAACACATTCCTGCCTACGCGCTGCTTATCAAGGGTAGCCCCATACACGAACCACTGCGGGTATGCGACATGTAACACTGTACCGCTCGCCATTCTGCGCGCACACAGAATCTAGAAAGTATATATATATATATATATATATATATATATATATATATATATATATATATATATATATATATATATATATATATATGTATATATAACACAGAAATAGGGGTTGGCAGTTTGGCAGTCAAGAAAACCACGGAAAACAAAGGGGAGGTTGTGGTAGGTCATTGAAACAGATAAAGAATTTTGAAAGACAGAAAGAAAGCGGAGAAAAAATGCCCGCCAGGTGGGATATATATATATATATATATATGCATATACATATATAGTCTGAAAAGGTAAAAACTCACACAGAGCGCGAAAAAAATGAGGTTAGTAGAGACAGAGACAAACGAGAAAGACGTAGAAAATAGAAATAAGTTTACTGACGTATTAGGGAGAGCTAACCTTATATATATATATATATATATATATATATATATATATATATATATATATATATATATATATATATATACATATATATATACATATATATATATATATATACATATATATATATATATATATATATATATATATATATATATATATATATATATATATATATATATATATATATATATATATATATATATATATATATATATATATATATATATATATATATATATATATATATATATATATATATATATATATAGCAAGTAAGGGTTGGCAGTCAGGAAAACCTCGGAAAGCAAAGGGGAGGTTGTGGTGGGTCATAGAAATCCTACCCGGCGGGCATTTTTTCACCACTTTCTTTTCGACTCAAAAAATTCTTCATCTCTTTCTATGACCCACCACAACCTCCCTTTGCTTTCCGAGGTTTTCTTGACTGCCAACCCTTATTTTCTGTATTATTTTAACGGAGCCCCTCATTTCCCCATTTCTGATTGGCTATATATATATATATATATATATATATCAGGGTGTCGAACCGGAACTGAACAGAAAAAAGAAATAGCGGTTACCGGTTCATGCCGAAACGGTTCGACCCTCCGTTGTCGATATTGCGCAGTCAATGATTCACGCCTTTTTTTCTTTCAGGTACCATCAACTTCGTACCCGCTCGCGCACTTTCCTCTCCAGACAATTGAACACTATCACGTGGTATGTAACAACAGGGAAAGTGAATGAGCACCAATGTAGCAATGGTCTGTTGCTGCTGGAAGCGCGAGAGTAGTGCAAGCTGACCAAACGAAATGCCATTCTCGGCAGCTTGCAGGGGATATAAAACGACTTTGCCCTTCCCTAGCTGCGACTTTATTGGAGCAATCAGTGTGCAGCGTGCAAACTTCTTTGCATTTCATAATATAGAATGTTTGCGAACTTTTGTGTGGAGACGTTTTATCATTTCATAATTTGTTTAACAGGACCGGCACCTGCAAATTGTTAATACTTGACAAGTGTGACCACAGGAGCTGCTCAGTTGCTAAGCCGTTTTCTGCTGACTACAACTGGCCTCGATCTCCCTTCCCCACGACCGTTTTTCTGAAGTAGATGGAAATCGAGAACCGTGTATTGAGATTTTGATCCACGTTTAATATCGCCAGCTGGTTAAAATAAGTCTGCCGGCCTGCAACATAAGCTGCGCCTCGCAGCAGATATATAGCACGAGGCATCAAATGCGCCAGTTTTTTTTTTATGTGTTTACACCGAAAACAACAAAAAAGAAAAGGCGAATCACGTTGTTCTAAAATATTACGCAAAAGTAAGTAAAACCGAATAAGTAAAAAAAAGCACCAAAACGTGAATATTGCCTGTACTTTTTTTTGCCCTGCCTTTCACAACCAAATGTGTCATCAATGCGAAGGAAGTGAGTTCCGTGGTCAGTTTTTGAGGACAGTATCGTGTACAAGTTCCGTTTTTTACAGATACAAATAACAACAGATATGTCAGAAAAAACTGTTATGGTGCGCACTGAATCCCTTGGCAAGAAACTGCCGCCCTTGGCCTTGTCTTGGAAGCAGAAACAGTAATAAAGCAGATGACACGTGTAGAAAGGGAGGCTGGTACCTCATACTGTCCCATTCGCCCAGCGATCATCTTTTCTGATTGTTCTGCAGTTTTGTCTCTTTCAGATCTGCTTTTTTTCGAAGGTGCATTTGTACTGACTGCCCAACTCGCTGCATTACTTCTACAGCTACTCGTTCCGGAGGGTAGTACTGCTGTGGACGGATTAAAGAGCGTCTACACAAAAAAGTCGCATCTGATGCTCCGCGCGTCACATTTCCCTTCCATTTTGGGGGGAATGCGGTACCGCATTCCCCGCTTTGCTTTCCGAGGTTTTCTTGATTGCCAACCCTTATTCTATATATATATACATATATATATATATATATATATATATATATATATATATATATATATATATATATATATATATATATATATATATATATATATATATATATATATATATATATATATATATATATATATATATACATATATATATATATATATATATATATATATATATATATATATATATATATATATATATATACATATATATATATATATATATATATATATATATTGGTTAACGCACCGCACGCGTTATGCGGAGATGTGGGTTCGACTCCCGCTCCCGGAAAAACGGCGGATTTTTTCTCGACTTATATTTTCGCCTATTTATTACTGTATCAAAGAAACATGACAAACACACGTTATTCGGCACTATTAAATATTTCGGAAACAGCCGAATAGCACTGGCAATGACGACTGAAACATTGATATATGTCCTTACAGAGTCCCTCGTCCCGTATCTTTCTGTTCTGCTACATGCATTACGAGGGCTCTGGCTCCAGCAGTTCGGATATGCCAATTGCTAACCCCGACCTCCGACCACGTCTTACGTGGCGGCCACTGGAAAAAAACGTTCTACGTCTCCCGCGGTGGTCGAGGGGTGGCGCTAGTGTGCCGGCCTCAGAGCACTTGTAAATATAAACCCCTCCCCCCCCCCCCCCTGTAAAGTCGAGAGAGGAGCCGCTGCGGGGTAGCGTAATTGGTTAACGCACCGCATGCGTTATGCGGAGATGTGGGTTCGACTCCCGCTCCCGGAAAAACGGCGGATTTTTGCTCGACTTATATTGTCGCCATTTATTACTGTATCAAAGAAACATGACAAACACACGTTATTCGACACTATTTAATATTCCGGAAACAGCCAAATAGCACTGGCAATGACGACTGCAACCTTGATATATGTCCTTACAGAGTCCCTCGTCCCGTATCTTTCTGTTCTGCTACATGCATTACGAGGGCTCTGGCTCCAGCAGTTCGGATATGCCAATTGCTAACCCCGACCTCCGACCACGTCTTACGTGGCGGCCGCTGGAAAAAAGATGTTCTACGTCTCCCGCGGTGGTCGAGGGGCGGCGCTAGTTGGCCGGCCTCAGAGCACTTGTAAATATAACCCCCCCCCCCCCTGTAAAGTCGAGAGAGGAGCCGCTGCGGGGTAGCGTAATTGGTTAACGCACCGCACGCGTTATGCGGAGATGTGGGCTCGACTCCCGCTCCCGGAAAAACGGCGGATTTTTTCTCGACTTATATTTTCGCCTATTTATTACTGTATCAAAGAAACATGACAAACACACGTTATTCGGCACTATTAAATATTTCGGAAACAGCCGAATAGCACTGGCAATGACGACTGCAACCTTGATATATATATATATATATATATATATATATATATATATATATATATATATATATATATATATATATATATATATATATATATATATATATATATATATATATATATATATATATATATATATATATATATATATATATATATATATATATATATATATATATATATATATATATATATATATATATATATATATATATATATATATATATATATATATATATAACGTTAGTAGAGACAGAGACAAACGAGAAAGACGTAGAAAATAGAAATAAGTTTACTGACGTATCAGGGAGAGGACTCCCTTTCTTCAGAGTACTCTGAAGAATACCTCCAGAATACCGGTCGTGGGTTCGTGGGTTCGGATCCCACCCGGCGGGCATTTTTTCACCACTTTCTTTCTGACTCAAAAAATTCTTCATCTCTTTCTATGACCTAACACATTCCCCCTTTGCTTTCCGAGGTTTTCTTGACTGCCAACCCTTATTCTTTTTTAATTCACTGAGCCCCTCATTTCCCATTTCTGATTCGCTACATGCATAGCGAGGGCCTCTGCTCTGGCAGTCTTGGTGCCAAAGGTAGCTTAAGAGGGTTCAACGCTGGTCGACCTCGCTCGACATGTCATAGACACTCGAGTCACGGCCCGGGGGTTAAAAAGAAGGCCCCCTTCACCCCGAGTAGTCCAAGTGGTGCTGGCTACCGCCCCCAAGTGCAGGAAACAAAAAATATCTTAACATAAATACCCGAGAAAGTGGTGGGGAAACCGCCCCGCCGGTAGCGTAGTGGTTATCGCACCAGACCGGTAAGTTCTGGAGGTCGTGGGTTCGGATCCCACCCGGCGGGCATTTTTTCACCACTTTCTTTCTGACTCGAAAAATTCGTCATTTCTTTCTGTGACCTAACGCATTCCCCCCTTTGTTTGCTTTCCGAGGTATTATTGACTGCCAACCCATACACTGCCTTAAATCACTGCTCGGTGAGCCCCTCATTTCCCATTTCTGATTCGCTATATATATATATATATATATATATATATATATATATATATATATATATATATATATATATTTTTTATATATATATATATATATATATATATATATATATATATATATATATATATATATATATATATATATATATATATATACGGACGTAGTATAACCTAAATTTATAAAAACGAGGGGGAAACGGAAATCCCTCTAGTGTGCTGGACGGAGGAGGACCAGGAGGATAAAGTTTACTTGTCCCTTCCGTTCTCCTTGTGAGAATGGGGCATTAAAAAGCGCTGAATTTATGCTCTCCAGATGAACTTCGAAGAAGAAAAATCCGCCCTGAATTTAAGAACAATAAAGCACATATAAACATATAAAGGTATAGAACTTATCTGAATGCTGTAAGCTTCCGAAAAAGCAAATTATAATTGAACTCCACTGCCGAGATCGAGTTACCAATTTCTGTGGTCGGGCAAGGCAAGTGATCCTCTGAATTGCGTACCGGCTGCGTTTTATTCCACGACGCTGTATTTTCGATTGAGACGAAATACGGGAAAAAAATATTATAAGCTATCGTTCCGAGGGGAACTTCCAACGCAGCAAAATGTAGGGTCAGTCAGTTGCTGAAGTGAGGGATCTTTATATGAAGGGGTCACTGAAGGTCAAATATGTTTTAAGTGAAAGATCACGATTTTGGTAGCACTTGGGGAGTTAGTTTGAGGGCTAACGCTGCCGACCGCGAAAGTGATTAAATTGCCCCGACGCGCAGAGCCCCTTAGGGTTCGAAGTGGCCTCGCACTTTCCCGCATCGATCGGCCAAAAGCACTGAAAGGTTCAGGGGACCAGAGTAATAGACCTACTACACCCCCTCCCTTATCTGAACCCCTCACTTTCGCTAAAAAAAGATATAGAAGCACCTTTATTGCGGCCCTAATCATTTCTACGTAAAATTCTAACGTTGGTTCATGGCTAAGGTGAGAGAGAATAGAGCCCTTGATAGGACGTGGATGAACAACCTGTATACGTCGTTTGTTTCTCTCTTCGTCCACGTCTTCTTAGCACGGTGTTTTTTTGTTTTTTTTTTACCTTAGTCATGTTTTCGGTGGTGGCTCTTTTTCCCCTCTGCCGTCTCTCCAAATGCAGAGCTCTAAGGCAATCGGCCCGAAGGAAAGGCAAGAAGAGTCGCCGCGCGAGCAGAAAATTATGAAGCTCACAAGCCGAAGGGACACTGCACTCGAACATCGAGTGCGGAATCCCCGTAGCAGTACTCTGGCGTCTGAGCGCAATATCGGCCCGGTATACTGTAAAAGCTTGTGGCAAAAGCAGGCGCTGCCCTACCGTGTGCCACGCGCGCTTATCGACGTATTGAACCGGTGCTCTTTACACGCTAACTCACGGCGTCCGAAGCAAGCAACGCGTGGCCCTCCCCTAAACTGGAATTACACGGGAGCGGCACTTCAGTGTTCGCTCAATGGGCGCGCGGTACTCGATACGGGCCGCTCTTCAAAGAAGCGCCAAAGAAAGCGAGAAGGCGGACAAACAAACAAACAAACTTGGGAAGCGTCGTTTCGTGAAAATCGGGCTTCCGGATGTACGTTCGTCCCTCTCTCCTCTTTTCTTTTTGATTCCGAAGAGGGAAATCGTTCGATCGAAGCATGCACCAGCCGTTGCTGGAAATAGCAGCGCGCCAGAAGCGCGGGACCCGCAGGATGGCTTTCCCTAAAAGCGACGGGGAAAAGTGCGTCATCGCTCATAGCCGACGAGCGAGCCCGCCGCAGCTTCCGCGCTTTGTGCTTACCGCGCCCGAACGCACGTCTGTATCTCCGTTCGCGTCTTCACTACCGAGGGAATGGGAAGGCCCCGCGCTACGCGCCGCACATACTGTTCTCTGGCAGAAGGGCCGGCGTGAGAAGGCCGCTTAGGGTAGTGCCTTGCACAACATCTGAAGCAGCCACATCCTTGGTTGGAGGGGGACGTGGTGCGTTGTGTGCGGCTCCATGGCTTCGTCTCTTGGCGGTGCTTTGTTTTGAGGGTGATCTCCCTCTTTATCCTCTCATCTAGCACCCCACCCCTCCCACTTTCTCTGATCCCTCCGACCCCCTCTTCGCACACATCCGGAGATCTAGGCCCTGCTCCGGATTCCTATGTGCGGCATCCAAGTCCCCCCCTCACGCTCACCATTCTCGCAGAGCAATGTTTCTAGAAAATGGGGTGGAGTCGCCATTTGAGATACTTGTTTCGGAAGTACGCCCACAGCCATTTCCATTTTGTTGCCTTCGGAATTTCATGGCGCCCACCGAGAGAAACAATCCTACGAAGTGGAGTTCCACCGGGGTCTGTGCTCCCTCTTATGCTTGCCGGCTTTCTTGCTTGTTTAACACGGTATTCTCTTTTTTCTTCCTTAAAATAGCGATGCGCGTATGGGTGCGTGCGTGCGTGTGCGTGTGTGTGTGTGTGTGTGTGTGTGTGTGTGCGATTGATTGATTGATTGATTGATTGATTGATTGATTGATTGATTGATTGATTGATTGATTGATTGATTGATTGATTGATTGATTGATTGATTGATTGATTGATTGATTGATTGCCCGCCCGCTGAGTCGTTGGAGCAATGGGGCAATGGAGCGTAAAATGATAGGTGTAACATTAAGGGACAAGAAGAGAGCGGAGTGGGTCAGGGAGCAAACTGGTGTTAAAGACATAGATTAGTAGAAATTAAGAAGAAGAAATGGACGTGGGCAGGGCATGTAATGCGAAGGCAAGATAACCGCTGGTCATTAAGGGTAACAGAGTGGATCCCTAGAGAAGGCAAGCGTTGCAGGGGGCGGCAGAAAGTTAGATAGGCAGATGAGATCAAGAAGTTTGCGGGGATAAATTGGTCACAGTTGGCACAGGACCGAGGCAATTGGAGAATAATGGGAGAGGCCTTTGCCCTGCAGTGGGCGTAGATAGGCTGGTGATGATTGATTGATTGATTGACTGATTGATTGATTGATTGATTGATTGATTGATTGATTGATTGATTGATTGATTGATTGATTGATTGATTGACGGGTTTAAGGCGCCGACGCAACGCAGGCGTTGAGGCGCACTGTAGTGGAGGGCTCCGGATTAATTTTGACCGCCTGGGGATCTTTCACGTGCGCCGAAATCTCGTACACACGGGCGTTTTCGCTTTTCGCCTCCATCAGAAAAGCGGCTGCCGCGGCTGGGCATCGAACCCGCGTCCTCATGCTCAGCAGCAGAACGCCTTAGTCACTGAGCCACCGCGGCGTGTGCGTATGTGTGCTTGTACGTGTTCGTGTATGGGAATGTGTGTGTTCGTGTGTTTGGGAAAGAGAGAAAGAGGGAGAGAGATGTATTGTTCGCCACGGGACCCGTCGTTTTCGTCATTGGACCTAACTGCGCTCACGTGTTTCGCACTGCCATTTAGCTGGAAACCGGTGGAGCTGAAGGGGAAAATGTAAGAGCGCATGAATGCACGACCTATTTTATAACCATTATAAACGAGCTCTTCGTTCTACCAAACCATGCATATCTATCTATCTATCTATCTATCTATCTATCTATCTATCTATCTATCTATCTATCTATCTATCTATCTATCTATCTATCTATCTATCTATCTATCTATCTATCTATCTATCTATCTATCTGTCGGTCTGTCTGTCGGTCTGTCTGTCGCTCTCTCTCTCTCTCTCTCTCTCTCTCTCTCTCGCTCGCTCGCTCGCTCGCTCGCTCGCACAACACATGAAATGCATAGTCAATTGCTGCTGAGCGGCAGATGTAGTGAAATTTAGTTGGAACTCTGATTCTCTGAACGGCGTCTGCATCCGAAAAGATATGTAAAGTAGACGTACGTAGCGCTGGACAACGCCAGAGACCGAACAGGGGTCCACGTACAGGTCTATCAGCTGCAATAAGAAATGCAGGGAAATTTGCAGGGAATTACTGATAAACCTGCGGGAAAAAATGCTGCAAATAGGGAATTTCTGAACCTAGAAATCAGACTTTTTCTCCCCAGTAGGGAACATCACTGGTCACTATGACAGTTTACCGTACTTACCGTAATAATCGTGGGGTTCGATTCACATCTCTGGATGTGCAGAAGATAATGTTTTTTTTTTTCTTTTGTCAGATTTTTAGAGTTTTATGCTCCGAAGCGGTGCCTGGGCTTTGAGGTACGCCACAGGGGCGCATGTATTAATTTAGGCCACACTGGGATCTTTAAAGGGACCCTGCAACACTTTCGATAAGCGCCTTCACCCTTTCCTTCGCGTCCAGAACCACTGCGAAAGCTATAGTATTCGCCAGCACGGAGCGGCACTGCGTGATTTGCTCGTCGCACCAGATACGCCTTCCATTTCTGCTTTGTTTTCGCGACTTTTTTAAAAAAGTTTCGATCGAAAAGCGTTCATTGCTGCAACTGGAGGAAAACCGGCCAACAGCCACTACATGACCTTAGTGACGTAATTAGAGACGTCGAAGAACGTCAAAACCGGGAAAGAAAAAAAAAACATTTTGAGCGAGTTTCCAAGTTATCTTATGGGCATATATAGAGCAGTAATTTTTGGCTGAGGTACTTTGCGACCCCCTAATCTAAGTACTGGTTGTGTAGGGCGACTAAGTTCTACAAGCATTTGAGATTTCAAAAAAAGTTGAAAAAAGTGTTGCAGGGTCCCTTTAACTTGCGCCTAAATCTTAACACACGACGAGCGTTTTCGTTTTTCGCATCCATCGGAAAAAAGTTGGCGCAGCTTTCACTAGTGGTGTAAGGCTGGAGAAACAGCAGACATGGCGGCCCCACACAGCTTATTCTTGGTTCGGTTAAGTTTATGCGTGGTTATGCTTGGAAAGTGTATGACAGCTGCATCTCGCCGGTGCTCAACTACGGGGCAGAAACACAGAGGCTCCCTAAGAGGGTTCAACTTAGTTTAGCACGACTCAGCGAGCAATGGAACGGTAGGGGACAGGCGTAACATTAAGGGACAAGAAGAGAGCGCAGTGGGTCAGGGAATAAACGCGTGTTAAGGACATGTTAGTAGAAATTAAGAAGAAGAAATGGACGTGGGCAGGGCATGTAATGCGAAGGCAACATAACCGTTGGTCATTACGGGTAACAGAGTGGATCCCTAGAGAAGGCAAGCGTGGCAGGGGGCGGAAGAATGTTAGATGGGCAGATGAGGTCAAGAAGTTTGCGGGGATAAATTGGTCGCTGTTAGCACAGGACCGGGATAATTGGAGATTAATGGAAGAGGCCTTTGCCCTGCAGTGGGCGTGGATAAGCTGGTGGTGATGATGATGATGATGATCATGCTTGGAGACTCAGCCAAGTTTTCTGCGTGGTTATGCTTCGAGACTCGGTCAAGTTTTGTGAGTGTTGTCGTCGTTAGACCCTTAAAGAGCAACGAACACTTGGTCATTAAAGTATGTGTAATGTGTTGTTTTATTTTAAGTACCAGTCATTTGTTTCGGGATTGGACGGAAACGTCGCATCCGTTCTCGAGTAGCGGCTCTTCGGGGTGTGACGCTCTTCTGCTGTCGCCCCAGCTCTACCTTCTTTGGAGACGCGGCTGGTGCACGTCGCATGGATTTCAGAATTTTCCACATCTCCACCAAAGTGGACCGCGTTAGCATGGGCCAGAACCCGAGGCAACCGGCTTAGCGAACTCAGCGCCTGCGCTCCCCACTTCAGGCGCGAACGCACGTGAACGGGCGAGGGGAATAGCACTCAAGGGATCACGCCACGAACGCTGGGCAGAGTGTTCTCGAAGGTCGAGTGGTGCCGGCGCGCGCGATGACGTCGTACTTGGCTCCGCCTATGCAGCTGCGCGATGGTCGTGCCGGGCACCTCGCGCTGGAGGAGCTTTTCCTTTTTTTCTTTTTTTGCTAACGACAACGGATCAAGCTCGAACTTGAACAGCTCGGCTGTTAAAGCTGATCGCCGGGCTGAGCTCATACCCGCGCCCCGTGCTCAGCAGCACAACGCCTTCATCCCTGAGCCATCCCGGCGGCCAGGAAAGACCATCCCGCATTTCTACTCGCTACTCCGTGGTTGCTCCTTTAAACTCGAGAACATTTCCCAGCCGCGTGTGCATTGCTGGGCAACCCCCCTGCAGGCTTTCCGATGAGGAAAGGAGGAGGACGAAGGGGGCCGCGAGCAGCGGCGCATTGACTGGGAGCCTCCAGGCCTGCTCCCTGCGACGTCGCTGTGCTGCGACCATGGCGGTGCGTCCGCCGGCAGCTGGGGCGGCGGGCAAGCCGCCGCCTCCCCGTGGCGCCGGGCCCAGTGCCCCCAGGTCGGGCGCCACCACCGTGGGGGCCACCACCGTGGGTGCCACCACCGCGGGCGTGACAACCGCGGGCGTGACTGGTGCCAGTCCCGGCGACAAGAAGTTGGCCAAGGACTTCGCCGAGACGCTCACCTCGGAGTTCCAGGCCATCGGAGACCAGAGCCAGGGCATGCACGACGATCCGCGGCAAGCGTACCAAGGCCGCAAGAGCTACGTGCTGCTCATCGAGATCATCATGGCAGTGTGCGTGATCGCGCTCATAGTGGGCACCGTGGTCATGTTCGTCGTCAGCAGCAACTCGGGATCCATCACACTCAAGAGCGAACAGACGAGTGCGCAGAGCACTGACGGAGGAAGCACCGTCCCGGGCGCCACAGGCGGCGCCAACGACAGCTCGTCGCAGGCGCTGGTCGCCGAAGAAGGCGACTACGCCGGTACGCCGCCCTCCTGAACGCCGGCTCTCTCGAGTTTCGAGCGCAGGGACAGACGCGAAGGCAGCTGCCGTGCTGACATTGCCGAGCTTGTGCCGTGACGTGGTCCCTCGGTCAGCCACGAATGCAACGGGGCGAAGAGGACGGAGGGGTGGTGGGGGATGACGTGCTTTGCTAATAGATGCGTCAGTTTTCTTCTCTAGTTTCTTTTTGTCAAGCATTAATAGAAAAAATATTCCCTCTGATCCCGGGCACTACTGGTAATGTTTAAATAATTGTACATCCGCACTGAGGCACCAACAAACGATGAAAAATCACGAATCATGTGTTGTTGGTCGCACGACGTATCCTAGGTCAACTTGAGTATTTTCACGATAGAGGGAACGCAGCTCTTGTCGATGGAAGCTGAAAACTAAAGCAATTTCGTGGTTTTTCGTGCTGACCGATTTCCTATATGCTCGCAGTGCTTTAGTGTTTTGCGACGCAATCTAATCAGTATACCGGCCTCTCATGGGGCATCTCCGCTGACTCGTGCTGAGTTTTTCGACAGAGAAAAGAAACATTTGTGAAGCTTGGTATCATCGTGTTTTGTGCGTACTAATGCGCTCGTTCATCTCGGTGTAGCTACAACTATAGAAGAAAGATGGCGGTGGTGACCACCCTCCCTCGAAGTGTGAACTAGCAGTGCTGTATGCCCAGTTGCGTAGAATACACCATATGTTGCAAAACCTTGCTCCTTGAAACACCAAGTAACGATGCCTTCCTTCTTTGAAGCGGGGTTCTGTTCTCATGCGAGTAGCACCCGGCAATTTTTGCATGCATCTATCGTGAGATACTGTCACTGCCGCAATTCTCTTAACCAATAATAGGAGCCCGCTTTTCTGCCTCTGAAGACCAAAAGTCGAGTCACAATGCAGGTTCTGAGGTTACCGGCCCGGGTATGAGCCCAGGCAGTGCCGATTCCCCTGATGTCTATCGGTAAAACACGAGCTCTAAAGTCAGATTTGCGCATTGTTCTTGTAAATAAGACGAGTTTAGCATCTTCTGGGTCGATTTAGGTGTGCGGGCAGCCTATCACCGTGCTCGGTTCTGTGGCGTTCCAGAAGTGCCGCGCTTGTACCTATCTCAGACAGAATCGCCGCTTATCTCAAAGGTCAGTCTGACTTCCTTGTTTGCCGTGCTTCGAACGGTACGTAGTGGTACGTACTTTGAGCGGTACCTAATAGACATGCAAGTTTTGGAAAGCTTGATGTGGAAACATCCCTATCTTCACGTATAAAGCTAGGGTTACGAGGAGTGGATAACAGTCATTCGTTAATTAACCCTTTCGTTCGTTCGGCGTGAGACTCTGTTATCTTGTGGGTACAAGTCTAGTAACGTTGGGTACAAGCCCGGCATTTCGTGTAGGCGCCCCGCCTTATATACTGCTTCGCTTGGAAAACTGATCATTTTTCGTATCATTATCATCATTATCATCGTCACAATCAATCAATCAACCTTTATTAAAGTGCCCAGGAAAAGCCGAAGCCTTCGTGCTTGCGCACTGAGAGGGGGAAAAAAGGCCGCATTTAAATACATCAGCAGCTGACACATGAACAGCCAGTAAAAACGGTGGGTGAGTGAAGAACAATAAAAAAACTGGAAATACTACAGGGAGGAGGAGGAATGCCTTTATTATCAGAGGGGGCATGAATGCCCTGTTGGGGAAGGAAAGGGACATGAAGGAAGGGAGAGAATAATCGAAAAAAAAAGAACAATGTTCAAGGTTCAATCACCTTAAATGGTGGATAGCATTGTAAAGTCCGTGAACATATAGTTCGCAGAAACCGTGAAGAGATAGGTGCGACGATTTTTAGAGGTGTCGGTCCAGGTTATTACACCAGCTTTGGAATAAAATTATAAGTGGTATCCAAACTACATTACACGACGAACAGAGTCTGTAAATTATGGTACATTGCAAAAACACATCGTACAATGACCATAGCAATAGGATTAAGCATTAATAATAATAATAATAATAATAATAATAATAATAATAATAATAATAATAATAATAATAATAATAATAATAATAATAATAATAATAATAATAATAATGTGTATTTATTGTGCCCAGGAACAGCCGTGAGGCCTTGGTGCTGGCACACAGACGGATACAAGTGAAAAAAAGGGAAAAAGTGAAAGGAAAGAACACTTTGACAACGTAAAAGATAGAAGAGTAAAAAAAAAAATAACTTTTACAAGGCATATTCCAAAGTATACCGTACAAACCAGTCCAAAACGTACATAGCGTATACACTACATGCAATGAACACAAACAAAACTGACAGGATACAACAGAATTGGTAAGTACATCGTACAGATGAAACAGAAAATCTGCACACTACAGATAATCGTGTAACGTTATAACAGCAATTCATAAAATGGAAAACAACAAAAAAGTCATATAAACGCAGACTATCCATATAGTAAGGCAAGCAGGTAAAAAGAAGTTACTATAACCAAAACAAGATCCATTCAGTATGACGGAACAAAGAAATATTCTATATAGTTCCATGTAAGAGAATAAGAGGGAGCGTATTAGCGAATAAAAATTCTGCAAGTGTCTGAACTGAACTGATTGAGGGAGCTGTTAAAAATATCTACGGCTGCAGAGTAGAAGTTACATGTGCTCTGCAGCCTGAGCAGCGGGCAATGTCGGTTACAGGAGCTGAGAGTACGAAAAGGATTACATTTTCTTGTGGTTTTAAGAGGCACTGTTAGCTGGAGCTCAGAAAGAAGTTCCGCACTGCTAATTTGTCCATGTATGAGCTTAAAGAGAAATAAGAGGTCAGCTGTATCGCGCCTAGCCTTTAGATCAGGCAGCACTTGCAAGTACCGTGGTCCGGAGTCAAGACGGTGATACTCGCGAGGGAAGCGATGTCTAAGTATGGACAGCAGCTTATTCTGCACTTTATCAATGGCCCCGCTGTTAGATTTGCATGTGCCATTCCAGACAACCGAGGCATATTCCAGCACGGGACGACAGACAGTGGAGTACAGTTTGAGGAAGGACTTTGCACTACGGATAACTCTAGACATCCGGCAAACGTGCGGTGTGAAAGTTAGCTGGTTATCAAAGAGCACGCCAAGATCAGTTGTCGTCGAGATTCGAGGCAAAGTAACATCATGAACTGAGTAGTGATAAAGCAGGCAGTCTGTTTTACGCGTGTACGACAACACTTTGGTTTTCGCTGCGTTCACTGCGTTCACTAACGCTACGGCGGCGGCTAGCGGGTCCCGACGGGAAGGTGAAAATTCGTTCCGGTGAGGAGATTAGTTTCGCGGGCCAGCCTTCGCCATGCCCGCGCATTCTCTCCACTGAGGGGCAACCTCTTCGCCCTCCCCGCGCGCGCAAGCGTGGTCGGGTCCCGGTAACCCGCCGCCTTAGCGTGAGCCTCCGCTAGCCGCTATGCTAAAACTCTCTAATAATTACATTCAGCCTATCGGTGCTACCAGCGGCGGCATGCTACCGGAACGAATGAAGCTCATGCCCGAAAAGCAGATCAAAAGCAGGGGAACAGGTAGCATCTCCTCCCCTTGGCAAAGAACTTTCCAGCCTCGATGCGGAGCTGTACGCTATTAACAACGCAGTGTCAGCTATCGCTTTTGACTGTGACCCACTTCTACCGCCCTCCATACGCATACTCACAGATTCGTACGAGGCCCTCACAGCTTTGCGATCGTATGATTCGACCCACCCTGTCGTCCACGAAATTCTGTTTCAAATTCAACTCCTCACCCGCCGCGGTGGCTCAGTGGCTAAGGCGTTGCGCTGCTGAGCACGAGGTCGCGGGTTCGATTCCCGGCCGCGGCGGTCGCTTTTCTGATGGAGGCGAAAAGCAAAAATGCCTGTGTGTACGAGATTTCGGCGCACGTTAAAGATCCCCAGGTGGTCAAAATTAATCCGGAGCCCTCCACTACAGCGCGCCTCATCGCCTGCGTTGCGTCGGCGCGTTAAACCCTACAATCAATCAATCAATCAAATTCAACTCCTCAAACGGAACAACACCAACATCCGCGTCGACTGGGTACCAGGCCACGAACCATTTTCTTCAGGCAACCAGGCGGCTCATGTGGCCGCCCAGGAGAGTTCCCCCTCTTATCCTCCACTGGTGCCTGGGGTAAGGCCGTCGCGGTCCCACTCTCCCTCCCCAGCGGTGCATATTCATCAGCACAAGAAGGACCGACGCACACGTCTAAAAGCCCTAACTCCAGCTGGCTACCTCAGCCGCCTACCTCCTATTCCCCGCTCAGGCGAAATTTTTATTAACAAATATATTGCAAATTCAGCGTACACACCTGAAACACTTCGCAAGTGGTATACCCCTCACCTGCCCCCTCGATGTCCTTACTGCCGTACCACCACTCCATCAGACCTTACACACCTAGTTTGGTGGTGCCCAGCTTTCGCCACGCACCGCACATTTCAATCTCCCCAACCCCATCCCGATCCACAACAAACTGATGCACAACTATTATATGAAATAGCGGTTTATTCAATTAAAAGCGGTCTGGCACGGGTTGTTTGAGCGGGTCCTCCCCCGAACGAACTGGTGTATGTGCACTAACCCTATTGCGATCACCATGAACTGGCCCATGAATTGCAGGTTCTAAGAACTGGTCCAGTTATTGAGTCTACTGAGAACAACCAGCATTAATTTGTTTATTTCCTCTTACCCTCCCTCCCCATTCCTTTCCCCCATCGTGACCAGTGGTCATCCTTTTCTATTAAAGGTTGTCTCCCTCTCTCTCTCCCCTCCATCTCATGTATCATCATCATCATCGTGCGTTAACAGCATACCCCAATTCCGAAGTGTTAACACCTAAATGGTGAAATAAACAAGCAAATCAAACTCACAACAGTAATGAAGTCATTATTTCGCGACCGATTAAACTATAATTTTTCCAAGATATGTATACCTAAGATTTACAGCTGCAAAGCATTTACGAAAGGGTTGGTTTCGTCTCAAAGGGTTTCTTGTTCGCGCACGATGACCTAAAAAAAATTCGGAGACTGAGCCCTATGAAGCTTTGCTGTAAAAAGAGTGCATCGCTTCGTTCCATTTGTGCCACCTGCGGTTTTAAACGAACCTCACATAAAAAAAAAAAAACATGTCATCGGAAGTCTGTAGCGCTTCGTCTGACTTGTCTTTCCCTGGCTAAGCTATAGGCTAGCCCAACTTTGTGCCTTAGGCCATGGCCGGAAACGGCACCTGAGCAGGTGGCACGGTACCAGGTGTGTGCACCAATGCGACTTGAAACCCGGGACTACCATTTTCAAGAGCAGGGGTAGCAGCATCAGCATCAACATCAGTGGCGTTGGCATCCGCGGTGGGACCGCGGCGGGTTCAGCGTGGCGCCAAGCCGCGGTCAGCGCGGTCTCGGGACCTCCAGGCCACGGGCGCACAATTGCTTCAAGATGCCGCGCTGCCTCCTCGTCGTCTGGCCCCCGCCCATGAGGTTCTCCTGGTGCGCTCACATGCTTCATTTCCCTGCGTGTTTCACCACGAGGAGGGGGTCACAAGGTTTGCTTCTGCCCACCAATACCGACAGCAGCATTCGGGGTGGCGCCAAATCAAAACCCGTTATAGCAGCACAGTGGCATGGCGGCACGGCGAGGAAAGATCTCGTGACAAAAGAACCACGCATGAGAACAACAGTACAGCGGCTGGGTGAAAAAAAAAGCACATCTACGAAAAAGCGCGGTTATGTCGGACGACTAATAGGGGCAATTATTTACTATTTTAAGGAGCGTGCAAACGCCGTTGAGAGCTCAAAATGCATCTCTATGAGTCTGTCTTTGAGTTCCGTTTCTTCTCTGAAAAAAAAAAAAAGAAAAAAGTTTTGATTTCGTCACCTTCGGAGAACGCCGCTTACGTCTGTGCTGCAGTAGGGTGCATATGTAACGAGCTATATCGATTTTTCCATTTTTCACATTTTTGTTACGTTTGGGCTCTACATAAATAGTTTGTCATACCTAAGAGCACATAACAAGTCAAAGCATTGCTTTCTGGGCGACGTTTCGCAAGATGACACTCGTGTTTTTTTTTTTTTTTTTTGTAAATTAAATTTTATGCAGTAGACAAACACCCGCAAGAAACAATAACTGAACCGAACCAGACACTTAATAACCGCGAAACGGTTATTATGGGTCTGTTTAACAGTAGAGAGACTGAGTAAATGCTTATTTTGAAGATTACTCTTTGGCATTGCTAGGAGAAAGGGCCGAGGGAGATAAGCTCGTGGTCGGGAAAGAACGGCGCAGGAGAGAAAATGGCCCCTCACACTGTCTTGGCCATTATCGCGTTACAAGGAATTGAGAAGCCCAATCATGCAGTACGTTGTGATGAGGAGCGTACCCCTGGGTACCATTCATAGCCCAACCCTCTCGCCGAACTTCTAGTGAGGGGGAGGAGGAGGACCGAAATTTTATTCAGTAGTGGAGTCTACCTTAGTATTGAAGTCCACCTGGCTAGTGGACGGGGGGACCCCTAGTACAGGGCTCCGTTGGTGCAACCTGCGGTCTTCACCTTTTCAGAGAGCCAAAGCTGCTTACTCAATTCCGAGCTGCCAAGCTCGCTCTCCCACTGCTCATGTGTAGGATTGGGGATCGGATCAAGGTGTGGCATAAACCATAGAGCAGAGTGAGTGTGGCAGGGGTGTCACAGTGCCTGCCCAAGGGGATTGTATATTGTCACCGGGGTTGGATGTAATACTGGCGTATATACGCGCACGTGCGAAGCCCAGAACAAGCGTTTGTTAATATATAACGAATGCGGTGTTATAGCAGCCCCGTTATCGCCTTCAGGGACCCTCCTGGGACCATACGGGCTTGCGGATTGCAGGTTCGTGGTGACTCGGAGCGACGTGCTGAGCTTCACGCGCGCCTGGCTGTCGTGGCTGCAGTGCGAGTGGCTGCCCGAGCAGCAGCAGGGGGACCCCTTCTCGTCGGCAGCCGCCACGTGCGCCCGGACGCGAACGCTTCTTGCGGGACCGTTGCACAAGACGCTGCTGTCGCTGACCGTCGAGGTGGACTTCTCGCAGCAGCCCGTGCTCCACAAGCGGCTGCCCGTCTACGAATGCACATGAGAATCCAGCTGAATGTTGGCCACCTGCCACAACTCGTCCCCATGGAAACCTCTCAGCTGTACTTTCAGCCGCAGCGAAGTTCGGAGAGGGAGGCTGAGCGTCTGCTCACCTTCACAAACTAGAAACGCGTATGTTTAGCTTATCGCGGTATTTCGAAAAGATGTTCCGTAGGAAGTGTTTTATTATTCAATGTGACGTGAAACTGAAGAATGCGAGCGGATCCTATCATTGCGTCGTGGAGATCATAAGCGGCACGGACGACCGTCGAAATCGCTGCGAGGGGCAACCTGCCGAAGTTTCAAGAACTGCCATCAGTGGTTACGCTTTTTTTTTTCGAAGCCGAATTCGACGTATAGATCTATTATCTGCTAATGACGAACTAAACCTAACAATGCTTTCTTTTATGCTAGAAAACTGCCAGTTTCTCCCGTAGAATTGGTGGTTTTGGTGCAGCCTCACTTGAGTCATGCTACAGCTGCGATGCTAAGAATATTTTTATGCGAAAAACATGTACGTGTATAATATTATGTTGGATTTTATTTTACTGTCATGTTACATGCTTACATTTTGGTACAGGTTGTAGGTTTATTTTAGTGACCCGTTCTCCTAGCGTCCTTAATGAAGAAAATGGCTCTCTGATTTATAACTTGCACGTTCTATATTGGAAAGCATTATTTGAGCGTGTTTCTTAAAGGGGCCCTGAAAGGCATTTTGAGCACACTAAATGAACTAGCGCAATCGCTAGATTGGGTCGCCAACGTCACCTGTGCCAAGTATTACTCTTTTACGCGCAGCGGAAAGCTCACACTTTTGTTGCAAAGTTTGTCGCTTTTTTCTCACCCTTTCCTTCGTGTTTTTGGACGCCGCCATCTTCACATGTCTACATCATCGATTCCCAGATGTTCGTCATGAGCTAGACATCCTGCTATTGGGCGGCTTTTTCACGCACTTCCGGCAAAGAGATGAGTCGTCTGCTCAGCGTCGGCTCGCCGGCTGATCTGCCAGCGGAGTGCCGGAGTGCTTTGACATTTTACGACAAACAAAACAAGTGTAAACAAACGCTTAACCGTTTGTATTGAATGCAACACGGCCATAACACGACGTGGATTTTATCTTACGTGAGTACGTACCATAAAGAAAGTCCCGTGGCACTTCTTTGGTGCAATCGCAGAGAACGCCCTGAGCCGAATGCCCGGGTTTGACGCGTACATTTTATTCAACTTCAAAACAATCCAGAGATGCGTTTCGAACGAACGCAACGTCACAACATGCGTTGCAAGTCTGAACCGCGATTGACAGACGATGAGTTGCCTCCTCCTGCCCGTCGTAAATTCGGCACTCACCTCACACCCGGTTTGCGGGGACGAGCAGCAAGTCACAACTCTGGCGCGCAAGCGAGAAGGCTTTTAGCCAGGCACACTGCACATACCCCATGCGAGGTTGAGTGGTACGTCGTTCGAGAAAGATAATCCAGACCATGGGAAGCACTATCCACCCGCAGAAGTACAATGTCGCATTTCATCGCGAAACGAACGCGTCCACAACACACAGGAGGCGATGCACACACACACACACAGCTTCGGTCGCTGCATTGGCTTAGCTGCAAGCTTCGTTAGGACAATCAGCGATGCTACGACGATACAGAGCTGCGTGAGGACGACGTGCTAACCACTTCACGTATTTAAAAACACAGGGGAAAAGAACTAGGTTCATCGGAAGCAAAAAATCTTTCCTCCATTATAGTGCCTGAAATATACTGGCTAGTGTGCCGAGGGCGGGCTCCAGGCGGGCGCCGGGAGCGATGTACGCGGCCGTCTGCCGCTTGGGGCGCTGCCGTGCGGGAGTGTGTAAAGTCCCTGTATTTTTCAATACAGGGACCTTAGGAGTGTGCGCGTTCATCCGGCCCGAGCAGATGGCGCGGTTACCTCCGAGCTGCGTAGCAGACGGCAGCGGCAGAACTTTCCATTCCAGCTTGCGACGAAAGCGAGCGAAAGCGACGGGAATTCTGTCACGCAACCAAAATTTGTCCCGACCATTCGACAAATACGATCGTCGCGGGACAAAGCGACGGAATTCCTGCCGCTCTCACTCTCTTTCGTCGCAAGTGCGAACGGGCCTTTATGCGCAATCTCCGCCCCACATAAAACAAGCTCTTGCTTGTCGCCTGAGCATACGGTTGATATCTGACTACGGTACACTGTGCTTGCCAGTGTATTTAAACGATGTCACTAGGTTTGAAACGTACGCGCTCGGCGTGCAGCTTTGTAAACGCAAGCGGTTTCACATACGCACGCTATTTTGCTGCTAATAGAGTTTTAGTACAGCGTTTGTGGCCTTTGCATACGCTAAACGCTATATTTTTGCGTCCCGCTACGTGACACCGCGATGGGAGTTTTAGTAGAGCGTCTCATCAGTTTTGCGCAGCGACACACTAATGCATACGGCGCCATCTGTCAAATGTTTTCCGAAATGTCTCGCCGGCTGATCTGCTAGCGGAGTGCCGGAGTGTTTGGACATTTTACGACTATCCAAACAAGTGCAAACAAACGCTTTCCCGTCAGTGTTGAATGCAACATGGGTGCAGCTTGTCAGAACACGGGTTCTCGCTGATCGAGTGCAGCGTTGGTTTGCTGTTCGCCTTCACGTTCATCGCCGCTGATAAAGCGATCCGATCCGGCGCGTTTTGTGCACGGGTTCTGTGTCGGTTGAAAATGTCTTTTTTCACATGCCGCCGGTAGTAGGAATTACAACCACCGCAAAATAACACCCGGCACCAGCGGGGCCACATCTGAGACCGCGCTTTTTGGATAAACAGTGCGCGGTGCACCAAAGGGAACGAGCGCACGATTCTCCCCACGCGGCTGCGAGTTCGCCGCCGATACCAACAGCAGCTACGTACACCGCGAAAGGGCGAGGCCAGGCCGCACACATGCGGCCAGGTCATTCGTTCGCTTTTCCAGCCTGTGTCCATGGTGTCTACAGAGATGAAAAAGCCGAAAGAGCTGGCCCGTAGCAGACGGCAGTCTGTGGGAGCGCAATAGCGGAAGTACGTCACCGCTGAGGAGCGGAGCATCATGGGAGGGGAGGCCAACAGCGAAGAAACAGTTGAAAGGAGGAGGAAATACGGCGCGACGATAATTCGCGGTTTTTGATTTACGATTTCTCAGCTAATACTCATCGCTTTAACAAAATTCTTGCAGGAGGAGATTGCTAATACATTGCTTTATTTGGTTACATGTACATCCATGCATCGGCGGAAGGCATTTCAGGACCCCTTTAAATATGCGCCATCTGAAGCTAAATATTCAGCTTTTTTTTTTGTCTTGGTATGAATTTCTACACATCCATTGTTCGAGACAATAGTATTTTCTGTGAATATTCCTTTTGCTGACCCGAGAATCTTCGACACCCCGGCAGTTGAATATTGCTATAGATTTCCGCACGCTTATCCTTCAGCGTACTTTTAACCTTTCCCAAAACAAGGGTTAAATATGGCGACCGCTTATTCATGAAGACGGCGATTGTTTGTTCTTGCACCGTAAGACTGTCAGTATGTCTTGAACTGTGTCAGTACGCCATCAGATTAATCTCTAACGTGCACATGCTCATTAGGATTATCATTCGCACGTAATCAACTTCACGGGCTGCTTGTTTTAAGTCGAGACACCGACAACTTACTAAAAGGGCCGCCTACACTGAGGGGCCTATTTACACACACACACACACACACACACACACACACACACACACACACACGCACGCACACACACACACACACACATATATATATGTATATATATATATATATATATATATATATATATATATATATATATATATATATATATATATATATATATATATATATATATATATATATTTATATATATATATATATATATATATATATATATATATATATATATATATATATATATATATATATATATATAAATAAAAGAAGGTCCCCTTCACCCCGAGTAGTCCGAGTGGCGCTGGCTACCACTCCCAAGTGCAGGAAACAAAAAATACCTTAACATAAATACCCAAGAAAGTGGTGGGGAAACAGCCCCGCGGGGAGCGTAGTGGTCATCGCACCAGACCGGTATTCTGGAGGTCGTGGGTTCGGATCCCACCCGGCGGGCATTTTTTCACCACTTTCTTTCTGACTCAAAAAATTCTTCATCTGTTTCTATGACCCACCGCATTCCCCCCTTTGCTTTTCGAGGTTTTCTTGACTGCCAACCCTTATTTTGTCTTAATTCACCGAGCCACTCATTTCCCATTTCTGATTCGCTCTCTCTCTCTCTCTCTCTCTCTCTCTCTATATATATATATATATATATATATATATATATATATATATATATATATATATATATATATATATATATATATATATATATATATATATATATATATATTAGGGCAATGTCGACTTAAGGCTCAGCGACCCTCAACTAGCAAATGTGGTGCATGTAATTAAGTCTTCTGCCTAACATTTCACGAGCAGTGGCGCTAGAACGAACTAACCTGCAGTGCCCCTACAAAAGTGGTGCGTGACGCTAGCCTTGAGCAAAAAACTAAAAGCTTAATAGCGACAGGAGGCCATTGTTTTTGTTTGTCTTCCCTCATACGACAACGACATATTTCCTATAGGGACCGGGCAGCTGTATGTGTGGCGCCACCGCTCGGCGCTCCCCTCGTTAGTGGAATGAGCCGGTGCATTGGACTACACAGCCTCACGTTGTTTTTGTCGTGTTTGCTTCGGTTGTTTGAATGTTTTGGCGGTGTTGTGAGCCGACATGCGAGATGAAACGAAGTCTAGACAGATGTGTTGGGTTAGATGCAGTAACGGCTACGTAAACTTGTCGGACGCTTCTAAATTTGGGTATCAGCTACAATGGCATGAGCGCTTTTTGCAGCGATCTACGCCTGGCTCCGCCCATTCTGAGTACGAATAAAACTACTATTACTAGTATTTATTTATTCATAAATGCACTAATGGCTACATAAACTTAGTTGACGCTTCTAAGTTTGGGAACGGGCGACATGGACATGAGCGCTTTTTACAGCGCTCTGCGCCTGACTGCGCGCTATCTGAGTAGGAATAAAATATTAATATTAGTATTTATTTCTACCATTTTAAATTATCTTCACTGGTTTCATTGACCACGCCAGCCTTAGCGCTGGGATACCTCGATGCGTGTGCTTTGAAGAGAAAGGCACTTGCGTACGAGATGGATAACCGTGTAGCTGTAGAAATGTACTTTCTTTCTGTACCCGTATGCTTTGTGCCTTCGGTTTTGGTGAGCGACATTGTGACAGCATGGGAGTCTAAAAGCCGAAGTGGAACTCCCACGTTTCTGGTGGTAATTTTATCAAGATCCGAAGTTATTCACCCACCCAACATCCCAAGCTACAAACCATCCATCCTCCCCTTACCGTTTTCCCACCTGCGGGGAATAAAGGCTGGCACCGATAGTTTAAAAATGTGGCAGTGTTAACGTCAGCCGGTGTTATTTAATCAAGCATTCTTTACAGAATTCCTGAAAGATCGTGTAATGCCTTGTGAAGTCACCAAAAACGTGCGATTAGTTGCCTCAAATATGGGTGCACCAGCCCGAGTCCTCCAGCACAGATACATTTCCGACACGCTGGAAAAAGTTTAGATTTGTAGACAGGTGCATGGAAGTCCAAAATTAAACAGCAAAATCATCTAGTTCTCCGTCTAATGATTACGATGGTTGAACGCAAAGCTTTCTTCGTGCGAAATCGAATGGGAAATGGTCAAAGTCAAAGACGCTGCGATCAAAAGACCAAACTGCGTGCTGGTCAAATTGAAAGCTCAGTTAGTCAAAGTTCAAATTCATAAGGCGACCAAGGTAACACACACGAGAAAGCTTTGCTATAAAACAACATCATCGTCGTTAGACGGAGGTGTGCATGATTTTTCAAGGGTAGGTGGCAGCTTGTAAACCGACCGCAGCATTCAGTTGTGAAACTGAGTACAGGTTTCAGGCGCCCTCCTGTCTCGCGTCCGTCAGCCATGCAGGAACTGGTTTTTGAAAAACCATCAACCATCTAGCCAGTAACCATTGCAATTCTTGCAAAGCAACGCTCCTCCACGACAAGCAATAACGTTTTACTATCATGCGGTATTTATTCTTTAACGATTCCCCATAGCTGTTGTATAAGCATTTCTGTGAACTTTAAACACGTTTCAGCCGTAGCTAATGACGTTACGGAAGCATCGACCATCACAATTTTTTTTTTAGGTAAATCTTGGAAGACACCCGCCAACTTTGCCTTTCGCTTGTGCACGACGCCGTTTCGTCGTCAGCTGCAAAGGCCAACCCCGCAGCATTCCTGGATCGTTTGCATACACCGGCTTTGTGGGAGCATTTAGCTGCAATATACTCCTCGATACGTGAAACTGCATGCAGGCATGAAAAAATCGCATGAAGAAACGGACTTTCACTTCCAGCTCGACTTCCAGCCTGGCGCATTGAGCGTCGTCTGCTATTTGTAAATACTGAGTATGGGCGTAAATCACGCACATGGCATGCCTCGAAAAGGTTACATCCACGCTCAAGATTTACGGACCTGAAAAAGTCCTCGTGGTAATGTACGCTTTGCAAGCCGCACCGCATAAAAAAGACAGAAAGACACGAACAACAACGCTGCGCTGACCGCCACCGGCATTCCACTGACGAGCGGTTCGCCACGGGCGGCGCTGTTCGCTGAAGCGACGGTGGTGCCATACAATGGCCGCCCGGTCCCTATACAGACGTTCATTTTGTTCTACAGGTGCTTAAAATGTCATGCTTCAGGTGAGTCAAAGTTATCGTACTCTTCGGACAAATGCTGCGTTAGCTATGAGGTCTCAGGCGCTGTAACAACGCTAACTGTCTGTGCAAGATTTCTTTGCCAGTATTCCTTACGTAAGCTTCATTTGGGAACTTTTAGTCGGTAACATTGTGATGAAATGCGGAATGATATCTTCTTATCGAGAAAGGGAAAATGCTTATCCCATGCCACGTCACTGACAATGAAGAGGAATGATGCCTTTAGATTATCGCAGCCGCAGCAGTCGAACCTGAAAGACCATGATTTAATTACGCGGTTTTGTGTTATAGGGTTTCGTAATCCACTACTACGTGAATGGTTGATTGCGATAACATTGTTACACCAACTCAACTCAAAGTAACGATACTGTATCTTAACGGAATCTGGTTCACAACACCTGAGCGACGGGTCGACACAGTGGCAAAACACTTTCACACCCGCTTTAACGGGACAGACCTGCAACACTTCCGATAAACGCTTTCCCTCTTTGTTTCGCGTCTGGAAGCATTGTCAAAGCTATCATTATCAACAGCACGGAGCGCCACTGTATGATTTTCCCGTCGCAGAAGAACTATCCGCCTTCCGTTTCGGCTTCGCTTTGCTATTTTTTTTTCTTCTAAAGTGGTTATCGGGTGGGTTTATTGCTGCATAGGAAAGCAGCGGACAATAGCCGCTACATTGCTGTACTGACGTAATTCGAGCGCTCAAAGTCGGCCAAGACTCAGGAAGGAGAGAAAAATGTTTTGAGCAGGTTTCCAAGTCATCTGATGTGCATATAGGAGTAATCTTTGGCTGAGGTACTTCGGGACCCCCAGTTCTAAGTACTGAATGTGTTTGTTGACTACGTTCTCAAAGCATTTAAGGTTGTAGGGTCCTTTTAAAGAAGACAGTCTTTCTTGGGCCACCTATACGCGACAACTTCGGCCCTTGTGCCCGCCTGTCTGTCTGTTCGTCCGTCCATCCCGCCAACGAGGAAGCACGCGCTCTCTCAGTTTTGCAATAAGACCCCGCCCACTCTTTTTGGCCGGTCTTCTAGCGCCATAACTTCGCGCAACCTTGTCGCATTTCTATAAAACTAACACTGGTCTCTCTATTTCGACCACCAAAAGGCATTCATACTCTATTTCTTACTCGAACGTTTAGTTTTTAGTTCCCACAAGACTAACTGCTCCTGCTCCAACCTCTAACCCGGCAGTTTGAATCCAATAGTAGGGGATTAACCGCGACGAAGTTTTTAACACAGCGACAGCCTAATCATCAAAATGACTCAGTAAATAATTTTTTTTAAATTTCTTTTTGAATTTTAACAAGTGCTGCTTTTATATCCACACATCTAGGCCAAACCTAATCGCTTTAAACGCGCTAACTTCTGACGAGAGTAATCCACGGAAAACGAAATATCGACCTTACGATCTTCGCAACCCGGCGCACCTAACCACACTAGCCGCGCAAAAAAAAAATGTTTTGTGTACCAGAGAAATCTGCCCTTCTTGTCTTCCGAAAACGCCCGCAAGGCCGTAAACGACAATTCCTCCCAGACCCACAATTAAGCCTACATGGCGCACCCATCCTAACCACCCATGTAATTTGTGTTCTGAGACTTCGTGTCCAATCAGAAGACGCAGGCACTTCTACTATTCATAACTTACAAGGAACGCTATTACAAATCACACACCACATCAAACGCATTGCTAATCGTCGACAAGGAATGAAATAAAACGACCTCGTGCGCCTCATTCAAGCGCTACTAATTAGCCGCATCACATACGGAACTCCATATTTGGCTCTCAAAAATAGTGAAATCCAAAAACTCGACATAATCATCCGGCAAGCCTATAAATTAGCACGAGGGCTACCCTTGACAACTTCCAATGCCAAATTATTACAGATGGCAATACATAACACCTGGGACGAACTTCGAGAGGCCCATCATGTTGACCAAATCGAACGGCTCAAGCTCTCACACACTGGCTGTGTCCTGGCACCCACCAACCCCGCCAACGCATCCCCCCGGAACTATGCAATTGCATCTCCGTCGCCCCAATTTGGCGGCGCTACGTTGGCGCCGCCAAATATTACGGTAAAACAGCCTTAGCAATTACAACAGTAGACCACCGAGGAATTGAACTGACTTCTGCAGCAGTAATTGGCAACGACTCCACAACTGCAGAAGAAATCGCAATAGCCCTCGCAGCCACTATATCTCAAGAGAGAGAGAGAGAGAGAAAGAACTTTATTCGCCCAGAAGTAGAGAGCTTGGACTCTCTTTGCCGCGTTAGTCAGCCAGAAGATCTTGGTCCCTGGCGGCTTCTTCGGCCATCTGGACAAGGCGTAGCTGCGTTAGAGGATCAGAGCTGCACAGCAGGGTTTCCCAGTTCTCTAGGTGGTTGATATCTATGCGGGGTAGAGGGGCCTTGCTCCGTGGTTTTTTTTTTTTTTTTTTTTGGCACTTCCACATAATGTGCGTGAGGTCTGCGCGGTGGCCGCAGTGCTTGCACTTATCCCAGAAGATCTCTGGATGGAAGTGACTATAGGCCAGCGGGTTCGGGTAGGTATTGGTTTGAAGTTGCCTCCATGCTTTGGCCTGCGCAGCGTTGAGTGTGTGGTGGGCGGCTGGAAATTCGCACCTGCTGTGTTTGTAGTAATTTGTGATCTCTTTGTACGAGTTGACGCTGTCGAATTTCTCTGAGTGATCTGTTGCCACTGCAGGGGGGTTAACTGCTGCTCGGGTGACGATCTCGCAAGCAGCTGTGTGGGCCCGTTCGTTGCCCTGTAACCCTTCGTGTGCAGGAGTCCATATAAGTTTCGTTGACCGGTAATTTGGTGGTCGCAGCTGTTGAAGCATTCTTGCGGCGACTTGGGATATCCGCCCTTTGCTGTAGCTACGTATGGCTGCCTTCGAGTCGCTGATTATGTATCTGGCTCGAGTTGCGGTGATCGCAAGAGCGATAGCTGCTTGTTCTGAAGATGTAGTATTTTTTGTGAGCACTGTCGCCGAGGTGAGCGTTTGTCCTTTGTGGTCCACTACCACCACAGCCATGGCGTTGTTGTCGGGATAGTCCGCGGCGTCTACAAATACTGTTTCGGGGTTGTTGCCGTATTGTTTTGTGAGAGCTTGTGCTCTTGCCGTTCTCCTGGCCTTATTATATGTCGGATCCATCTTTAAGGGTAGTGGAGTTGTGCGTATAAGCTCTCGTAGCGTGGCGGGTATGTCAACTTCTTCGGCTTGTGTAGATCCATAGGGAATGCAAAGTTCTCTTAGAATTTGTCGCACCGTAGGAGTTTTGGAGAGCCTTTCAAATTGTGAGATTTGCTGCGCCTCTATGAGCTCGTCGATGCGGTTGTGAAGGCCCAAAGCATCGAACCTGTCGTTTGGGGTTGACATTGGCCGTCCAATAGCTCGTTTATATGCCCTTTTAATCATATTGTTGATTTTTTCTTGTTCCGCCTTCTTGAGATTAAGGTAAGGGGTGACGTAGATTATCCGGCTGATGATGAAAGCCTGGACGAGTTTTATGGTGCTTTCTTTTTTCATCCCCCCTTTTCGGTTGGTTATGCGAGAGATAAGGCGGATGGTCTGTGTAGTTTGCTTGTCCAATGCCTTTATGATTTCCGTGTTACTTCCTGTGGCGTGGATATTTAAACCCAGGATTCGAATTGAGTTTACAGTAGGTATGGTTCTTCCTGCGTGATGCAGCTCAATCTGGGGATCATCAGTGGGCACTGACCGTCGCGTACGGTGTGCAGGGCGGAGGATAAGTAGTTCTGATTTCTCCGTGGAGCAGGTCAGATCCTTAGGAGGGGTTAATTCGTTTATCGTATCTACGGCGAGTTGTAGTCGTTCTTGTATTTCTCCGTCACTGCCTTTATTTGTCCAGAGCGTGATATCATCAGCATAAAAACTGAATTTCAGGTCCTTTATCCCCTCTAGTTTCTTGGGCAGATCCAGTAGAGCCATATTAAAAAGGTAGGGAGATAACACTGAGCCTTGCGGCGTTCCTCTGCTGCCGAGGTTGATATTTTCGCTTTGGATGCAACCAAGACTGAGTGTGGCTGTCCTGTCACTTAGAAAGTTGCGGATATAGTGATAGGTTCGCGTTCCTACCCCTATCTTTTGGAGACTCTGGAGAATAGCTTCGTGCCTCACGAATCAAATGCTTTGGCTAGATCTAACCCAAGTATGACTCTGGTGTCCAGAGGGGAACCGCCATGCCCCTCGAGAATCTGCTTCTTCAATCTAAGCATGGTGTCTTGAGTGGAGAGCTTTTCTCTGAAACCCACCATGGTGAAGGGGTTCAGATCTTTTTCTTCCATGTATCGATTGAGTCTGTTGAGTACGACGTGTTCCAGAAGCTTTCCTAGGCATTGAAGTGAGCGATATCGGTCTCAGATTTTCCAGATTTAGTTTCCTTCCTGGTTTTGCGATCAACACCAGCGTGTGTGTTGTCTCGTCTCTTCTACGTCTTCCGTCTATTTCGCTGGTTTTTTCACCTTCAAAATGTACCACTGGCCCAGCAAGCTGCACTTCTTCTTTGCGATCAGTTTTATTGCGGCTGCCTTCCACTGCCTTGGTTATTTGCCTCTTTCCCAGCATGTGTTGAAGTATTTTGTCAGCACCTCCACTGAGGTGTCGTCTAAATTTCGGATCATTTTATTTGTGATTCCATCCAGTCCAGGTGCAGAGTTAACTCAAGACATTATCACCATAGTCACAGATTCGCAGGCTGCCTGTCGCCATTACGCCGCCGGTCACATTGCTCCCTTATCCCTTCGCCTCCTATAGTCCATCCTTAACTCCACTTACCTCTACATTTTCTGGACCTCAGGACATGAGTGTATGGAGGGTAACTAGACGGCTTATGCTGCCGCCCACGCGCATATCTACCGGGCGTTTCCCTCCAACACTCCAGCGTCACCGTCGGAAGAGTAAGAAGCCTAAAAAATACAAAGCTATCCTCGAACGCTGCATCTTACCCCCCCCCCCCCCCCCCTCACGACAAGTTGACTAAGGAGGAAGCCACCACCTACCGCCGAATTCAACCAACGCATACTCTCACGGCACCCTCCTCCACGCCATCCACCCCACTTCCTACTTCGCCGCCTGTAAGTACTGTCCCCAACCCTGCGCACTCTGCCATATGATCTGGGCGGGCTCCCACACACCATCCCTCACCCCCCCCCCCATACCCCTCCGCCAACGATGAGCAGTGGAAATGTTAGCCAGCCCGGACCCTGGCGATCAGCTTCGGCTGGTTGAAGAGGCCTGACTGGCTGCGACCGCCCAGGGACTTCTGGACTGAGAAGACCCCCCGCCCCATGACTCCAGAACTAATATAAAGTTAAATTTTATTCCTCCCTATCCTCCTACTTGGCTTGAAAAACGCACTTTACAAGTCCAGCAAAGACACGTGCGATTTGTGCGATGCTGATTACACCCACTAAGCCCCTGGCTTACCGCAAATGCCATAATAGTATCACTCGTGGGAGGAGTGAGACGGGCGGTGAGGAGCGTGAGGAATGAAAGGGGAAGTGACGTGGCAGGGACGGAAATAGCCCATCGCCTTTCGTCGTCTTTTTCAGTAAATCTAGCTGGTGCGGGGCCATTTTTTTTAATCTTGAGAGTATCAGAGTCATTTAACCCTTTGCCTACCGTAGACAAGCTGAGCTCGTCCACACGGGAGCTCGTCTGAGCTCGTCTGAGAAGAGCTCGTCTCCCGCCGAAGACGAGCTAGGCTCGTCCATGGTAAAACAGGTGCTTGTGCGCTACCGCTGTCAAGCTACGCCGAAATATTGCGACAATACGTCAGGGCACGTGACTCTTGCCAGCGTGCTAGGACGACACCACCCGTGCTACCAGCATGTCCTCTTCAACCACCAGATATTCCGACTGAGCCCTTCTATCGTGTCGGCGTCGACCTACTTGGCCCTTTCCCTCAATCTACATCGGGCAACTAATAGATTGCGGTCGCTACAGACTATGCTACACGTTTCGCCATCACTCGGGCTATTCCTACCTGTTGTGCTGCTGAAGTCGCCGATTTTCTTCTCCGTGAGTCATTTTACAGCACGGTGCTCCGCGACAACCCTTACCGACCGAGGTCGGCACTTTCTTTCCCAAGTTGTTCAGGACATCCTTCGTTCTTGTTCCACCACACAAACTTTCCACGGCTTACCACCCTCAGACGAATGGGCTTACTGAACGGCTCTATCGGACCCTCACTGACATGCTATCAATGTACGTGTAAGCTGACCATCGGGATTGGGACCGTGCATTGCCGTGTGTAACCTTTGCATACAACTCGTCCCGCCACGGCACAACTGGATTCTCCCTAGCTTTCTATCTCATCTATGAACGGGAACCTGCGTTGCCAATGGACACCTCGGCTTCCTTGCTTCCCAATTGCTCAAACAGAATACGCCTATAAGGCTATTACGCGGGGCCAAGCTAAACTCTCGGAATCCCAAACTTCCCAAAAGACTCGTTATGATCGCCGCCACCGCAGCGTCAGCTATACTCCTGGAGCCCTAGTCCTCCTGCGGTCACCTTGTCGCCGACCAGGGTTGCACGGAAAACTGTTTTCGTGCTACACTGGCCCATACCGTGTGCTGCGCCAGGTCACTGATGAGACGTATCAAATTTCCCCTGCGCTTCCCTCAGAGTCATCTGGTCGCCCCAAAACGGACATCGTCCACGTCGCCAGTCTTAAGTCCTACAACCCGCCAAGTCTGCTGCCTCCTCCTCAGCACCGGGACGGTGCTTTTTCTGCGGGGAGTTCTGTTTCGTGGCGGTCGGACAGGAATGACGCGTACTTTTGAGTGATGAAGATGAAGCAGGACAGGGGCTGATGCAGGAGAAGTAGGGGAAGATGAGGTGCGCTATCGATCACAAGCCTGCTACCACTGTGCCTTCCCTTTTAGTGACTGGTGTAAATAAAATGTAAATACGTCTGAATACACCACCACTTTTTCGCCAACTTCGTAACACTATGTGAGTTTATTTATCATGTTAGTCATGTTTATCACGTTGTTTATCATGTTAGTTTATTTTGAACCGGTTTTATCCATTCATTATACACTTGTCCTGCAAAAAAGCCCTGACGACGCGTTTTTGCAAGGCACTGCGGCCATGCGGTGAAGCCAATTTCGTGCAACCTTTTTTACACAAAGAAATGAACGGACGTTATTTCATCGAAATAATGGTGCCGTATGAAACCATCTTAGAGCAATTTCTTTACGCAGTCATAGCAATAAGGGAACGTTATTTCATCAAAATAATGCCGTTTTATTCAGGAAAAAAAGCTCTACAAATTGAGCGAGAAACATTTTGCGGTAAATTTGGTACATTTTTCTTTCTTTTTTTCACTGTACAGAGAGGTTTAATCTTGGGTGACAGGCCATGCACTGCTGAAGCGGTGTCAGTGCAATAGTCCCATGCAGCATGCACACGTCCGAAAAAATTATCAGTGGTTGAGCTCGGCTATGCCAGGGTATACGTAGCGTGATCTAAGGTTCAGCTGGTTATTCTTAGCTTTCCTGGTTGTCTAGGATTAGCTTGATTATCATACTTACTGCTGCTTCAATGACACCCACACGGTATACACATTATGTGACACATGTATATTTATCAAGCGGCTCCGGCGCAGCGCCACCAATCGCCCCAGAGGTAAGCTTGTTCCACAGGCGCAAGCCGGTGTTGCTGCGACGCACGAGCCATAGGTTCCACACCCGGCCACACCTTGCATGATCATCAAGTGGACCGGGCCGCCATGAGCGGAATGGAGGTCAGCGAAGACGCTGGGCGAGTGGGATGTGTGAGAGACGCCGTTCTGTGCGCCGTGTGACGTCCCTGTTTCTCGCGCATGCGCAGCATGGCTCTCCGGAGCCACGCGAAACTGATCAACCTCGGCCAGTGTAGCTCACGCTACGAAAATTAGGGATAGAGGTGAGGCAGTGTTCTAGGATGTGCGGCCAGGATGATTTGTCGCCGATGCAGAAGTGGAACAGACATTTTGGGACAATTTGAAAACAAATATGAACTGCGAATCCGGTTTCCTTCAAAATATTTGTACCTTTCGTTGCAAACGGAATGTTGCGCCAAATAATCACCAAATTAAGCTGCACTGGAGAGCCGTGCATATACTTCCCGTGCATATTTCTCGTGCATACTTCCCGTGCATATTAGGATCTGCAAAGGAAAAGAAAAAATAACAAAGAAACCATTTTGCAAACCTTGCAAGATATTGGTGCATATCGTACAAGCCACCACGAAGACCTGAAGCGGCAACGTAACTTCAATGCAGGACTCATTACGCTAGCTCTGCAAAGGATTGGGTTACTGGCTGCAATCCACTTCCCCGTTTTGACACAACTTTGCAACGCTCGCTTTTACCAGCGAGCTTCTGCATTCTGGATAATACCTCATAGCCTGGTCGAAGATTGCGAGAACGCTTCGCAAGCCCCGAAACCTTCCCTCATTTCTGGCCATTTTCTGTGCTATTCTAGTAGCACCGGACGAAGCACATTGCATACTGATGCCCAACGGGTGCCGCTCCAATGCAACGTTCCGAGTGGAAGACGAGCTGTCGCACGACAGTCGCACCCGCGTTTCTGCAGAGGCAAATTGCTGCAGCTATAGGCGTCTCCAGGAGAGAGAGAGAGAGAGAGAGAGAGAGAGAGAGAGAGAGAGAGAGAGAGAGAGAGAGAGAGAGAGAGAGAGAGAGAGAGAGAGAGAGAGAGAGAGAGAGAGAGAGAGAGAGAGAGAGAGAGAGAGAGAGAGAGAGAGAGAGAGAGAGAGAGATACTTTATTCAAATCGGGCCCTGTTAGGCGGGGCGGGTGACCAGCAGCAGCAGCAGCTCAGCGACCTTGGCTGCTCTGTGCGTCAGGGCTTGTTGCGTCGGCAGGTTAGACCAGCCCAGCGTCGCCTCCCATAGCTCCCGGGTGGTGATTGGGGGTAGTGTGTCGTCGGGACAGGCCCACATGTGGTGCCTGATAGATGTGACAGATGTGAGGACAGACAGACAGATAGATCTCCATGCCCTGTGCTGGTTTAAGACTCTGACAAATTTCTTCGGCCGTCTTGGCCACTGGATTCTTCGCTTACAAGGTTAAATGTGAGGCGAGCGGAAACGCGTCACTTGTGACAACACTTCAGCCTTTGACAACTTTTGAGACTTCAGTTACGCCAGATAAAGTACAGTGTGAGCCAAGACCTCAGCATTCTGGGCGCTGTTGCAGTAGTAACCGTCCTGAGACAACATCGAAGTGCTGTCTTTCACAGAACGCGGAGTCGATCCTTCATACGGAGTACAATCATCATACAACCTTCGCCATCACCTTTGTCAATGACGGAAGTTGCATTACTTGGCGCTCAGAGGCACGGAATTTAAAATTATGAACACGCTGCCCTTGGAGTGACACAAGTACGACGAAAACTCGGCAATATTGTTTCTTGTAAGCCTTACACTCCAATGGCATAGGGAACTTCAAGTTCAAATTGAAGCTCCTCGCGCCGAAGCTCTATACTCTGGTGATGAGGCGTGCCGCATTGATGGGCTACGGATTAATATAGACAATCTGGAGATATTTAACGCGCGCCAAAATCACGGAGCTCAGTCATTTTCGTTTTCCGCGTCCGTCAGGAATGGAGGGAGAGAGAGAGATAAAGAGAGAGCGAGATATTTATATTTACAACTACCAGAGAAACTCCCGGCAGCAGTCGAACTCGCGACTCCAGGTTAAGTAGCACGACACCTTAACCACTGAGCCACTGGAGTGAGCCCCACAAAGAATCAGCCAAAAAGTTAAACGTTGGCCAAAAAGTCCATTATATAAGAGTATTTGTACACAAAAGCTTATCAGTGAGTAATTTTTTTCACAAATAGACAGTAGGTTAAAAGCAAGTATAAAATGGTTCCGCAAAATGACAAATACTCCGACATATCTGAAACACTTCTTAATAAGCTCCAGGCACATTTATACTTATCCGTCACGTGACTTTCCACCAAACCTCTAGGTAGCATAACGTTTCACGATAATCAACGATAAACGTAAGTTTTTACTTGTAGCTTGACTCACGAAACGGACCTCCGGGTCCTGGCTATAGCCCAGGCCTTCAAGCAGGGTCTTTAGCTAATGCTTACGTTGCTTGCACGACCACGGAACCCCACCTGGGACAGGCGTAGCTGGCGAATGGTACGCGCCCCTCTTTACTGCAAAATATTCTTGCTGCTTCTTCCAAACTACAGCAAATCTCCGTCATTTTGTTTGGCACTACCCCAAATTCTCTCGGCAACCGCGATTTCTCAGCGCCCTCTCTCGATCCTACTATAGCCCTGTCGACCCAGGTACCCTGGACCTGAACACATTCACCCTCATCAAAAAACGTTTCCATTGAAAGCTGTCTATCACTAGCGGTACAGTATAGATCTACTCAAGTGGAATTTGGGCCTAAACCCCTTGGACAATAAAGATTATCCTCTCTCCTGCACCAGGTCCAGCCGTCCACATCGCCTTCTTCGACTCCGCGAGCCCCCTTTTCAAGTCTCTGCGATGCTATCCTCTACTCTCTAAGGCTACCATGGACTGCAACTTGCCCTCCCGTCCCCGTGGCTTACAGCCATCCTATAGCCAATAAAAGTTGCAACAACAACAATACAAAACGTATCCTGAGTTCGCCTTCTTGATGCGCTGCACCCACTCTTGTCACCTCCCGATATATCCGCGCCCGTAGGAGATGCGCTGGCTGTGTGATGGGTGACACATTATGTGTTCGGGGCGTTTTCGTTCCACGGCGCTTGTTGCACAAAACGCCCCCTCACACATCGGTGCCCGTGCGGATAGTGCAGTGGCTGCGCTTCAGGGGGCGGTGAGACAGGATATAAATATGGGTGCGCGGACATACCCATCGGCAGAAAGCGCGTTATGACGGTGGTCACACCAAAAGTTTGCGCTGTGACGCGCACGTTTCTATTCTGCGCCCACAATGACCGCACTGTCCCCGCTCTCCATCCGTTTCACGGCTGAGTCCTTTAGCCTGTGAGTGTAGTTCGCAGAGAAGTAAGCAAAGACGCCGACGTGGGGTTGTCCTGTTAACGCTAGCGTTCGTCTCTGTAAAGCGGCAGTCGTGTATATTGAACCAGAAGTGTCTGTTTTTAGGGCTAAGATTCAATGACATTGACAGAAGTGGCCTCGTATCTGCTCACTCCGCTGCTGATATCGTCGACAAACGATAGTCTTCTGCCGTCCCTGCCAGGAAATGTCTTTCTTCCCTCCCCTGTCCCTTCTCAAGCTCTTCCCCTCCCGTCTCACTACACCCGCGAAAAACGCGGTGGAGATTTGCTCAAGTCAAATCAATTTTCCCGCGTTCCACTGTTCGCCCGCCATGTATTGGAACATTCCGTTACTGTTTTGCTTAAAATGGCGCCACGAGGTATAAGCTTGGGAGTGAGCCCTTCTCGTATTAATGCATAGCATTCTTTCCCGAGTACCCCCACAACCAGGACCGTGTAACGCCCTGCATTTCCACAAAAATGCAGATATCGCGGAAGTTCCACCGGTAATCGCTATAACGGCGTGAATAGAGATAACTGGTCGCACGAAATTTTGTAAAACTAAAAATAACAAAATTATTTTAAAAATACTTGAAATGTCAAAACGTATGCCACCCTGCATTTCCGCGATGATGCAGATTTCGCGAATGTCCCACCTCGAATCGTTATAATAGCGCAAATGGAGATAATTGGTCGGACAGGACTTACAAAAACCAAAAACTTTGAATGTAAAAACTCACACTAAAGACAAGCGTCATAAGAATGCTACGCTTCAGTAGATAATTCTCCGAATTTCTGCAGCAAATCTTGGGTCAAAACATTGTTTTAAACGCGTATTTTTATATTTGCTATCGCAAATATCAAGCGCACGTACATCTGTTTGCAATTAAAAGAACACTTCCTCGTACGAATTATGCGTTGATGTTCCACCTCAGATATGCCTCACGTTTTCTTCTTGTTCAACAACGTTGACGAGTACCAAGTGTGGTACCGGATTTAGTGGTTCAGAAATGTTTTGCCTGAAAGAATTCTGAAAGAACTGTTTTTAAATTATTTCATCTTTTGGCCGGATGGCTGAATCGAGGTAAGGACAGACAGACAGACAGACAGACAGACAGACAGACAGACAGACAGACAGACAGACAGACAGACGGACGGACGGACGGACGGACGGACGGACGGACGGACGGACGGACAGATGGACGGACGGACGGACGGATGGGCGGACAGACAGAGACAGACAGACAGACAGACAGACAGAAAGACAGACAGACAGACGGACGGACGGGCGAACGGACGGACAGACGAACAGACAGACAGACGGACGGACGGACGGACGGACGGACAGACAGACAGATGAACGGACGGACGGACGGACGGACGGGCGGACACAGACAGACAGACAGACAGACAGACAGACAGACAGACAGACAGACAGACGGACGGACGGGCGAACGGACGGACAGACACCAAAATTTTCGGGTTTGAGTAGTAGCCCAAGAAAACCTATCGTCTTTAAAAGAAAACAGCCAATCAGATACCACGTGTGATGCAGGAAAAGAAGGATCGAGCAAGACAAAAGAAGTTACCAAAGAAATAATGCCACATGCACGCAAGGGGCTCATTCCGTTGCTGTTGTTTAGAACACCGGCACGTTCTTGCTGCAAACCCAATTATACGGGGAGCAACACCGCCTTTTCATTGGCCGGAACCGCGAATTTTGGGAAAAGAATCTCTTCATGGTGAAAAATATACAGTGATTGCCTTGTGTTGTAACAAATTTTCGACTTCCATAATGCGCATCAGAAGAGCAATGCGTATCACTTAACGCCGGCCTCCCCGACATCCTTTCTGCCACATGCCGCTTATCTGTATGTCGCAACCGAGCTTTCATGATTAAACGATCACAACAAGCCGGCCACGAAGGGAACAAAGGGAACAGCAGTTTGAGTGGTCAAAAGTAGCGCTTATCATTTTTGCCTTTCGATTCTGCGCACTGTCCTAATAGTTATCTGGCTCCCTCTCTCACGCAAAGCAAACTATACCGACCCCCTCTCCCGCTGCCCATTCTTGCTTCACTCGAGTAACAAAAGTTCGCGCAGGAAGGTACCGCGCCAGTTGCATTTGCTTGCTCTGCGTGGCTCGGCAATGTCGGATTCCTCCGAAAAGCGCGCCTCGGACGCCGCTCGAGAGCTCCGTATTGTAAGCCATGCCGTACCAAGACGGGTAACCGAGCTGGCCCTGCCGACTGAAAACTTCCAGCTAGACTCCTTTGTCGGGTCCCCAGAAATTGCGGTGAGTGTGTCCTGTTTTCTTGGGAGTTGGTATCATGCAGCAAGCGCTGAATGGGTTTAAAGTATTTATATTTACCCCGTGTGCGCCTCTAGGGAGGCGGTGAACCGCTTACCGAGTTATTTTAGACTAAGAAGCTTCAAAAAAGAAAACGACAAACAGGAAAAGAGATAGCCCTGACTCAACAGCTGTTTTTCAGTCCCAAAACAAGTCAGTAGGCTTCCTCTGCTGATCCCGCACTCAGACTACTTTTACATATATCCTAGAGTTGATTTGTAAGGGCAAGGGGTAAGCGCATACCATTTCACTTAACAATATTTTTGGAGAGCTTGTTGATACAACACGATTATTGTAGCTAGGACTCGGAACAGATCCACCCGAGCAAGAACTATTGGGTCCCCATTTCCGTGTTATTGTCTATGATAATGCGATACGCACAACACCGTGCAGCTTGCGGGCAATTGCTATGTACCTGACCCCACATATTTCTTAGCATGAGTTGCAAACAGGCATCCAGTTACCTTCATGGTGTCAAGGTAACGCCTTCGACTTGTGTACAGAGGCTCTGGGTTCAGATCTTCTGGCCTTTCTTTTCTTTTTTTTTTTGCTCTGGATAGCGTTTTTTGTAAGACAATCACTCCTCTTATTTTTTAAAGCTGTAGTCGTACAGGGGGGATTAAAAGAAATGCGAACAGCGGAGCGCACATCCTCCGACGCATACTGCACGGTCTGGCTGCCAAGTCAGTAAACTTCGCGCATGCGCACTTCTTTGACAGTGTTTGAGAGTGCGGCCTACATTTATGAGAAATGCTTGATCAAGAAGCGACGCCGGTCGTTTAATTTTAAGGCGCCTTTTCACGCTGCGTCCCCACTGAGCAGGATGATCGTTGAAGGGCGTCATGCTAGCTGCAATCAGCCTGCTGCGCGCTTGGCTCCCGAATGTAGAAGATAATAGGACGCTCAGTGGCGACAGAGCATAAAGACGCCTCAAAATAAATGAACGGCGCCGCTTCTTCATCAACCATTTCTTCTGGCAGTAGGCCTCACTCTCAAACGCTCTGACAGAACTACGCATGCGCGCACAGAACTACGCATGAGCTTGCAGCCAGACGGTGCAGCATACGTCGGAGGCTGTGCGCTCCGCTGTTCGCATTTCTTTTAATCCCCCCTGTACGTGTCAGATTGCTTTAGGCGCACGGCACGTAAAGCACTGCTGTTCAATACGAAAACTCACTTTTTTAAAGGCAATCGCTTGGTTTAATAAACTCACTCAACATTTGTAGAAACTGGTGAAAAATGGCACCTTCGTATCGCTATCGGCACAGCGTGTATAAAATCAGTTTATAATCAAAACTTACTCCAACGTGATTAAGGCGAGGCTGTTGATGGCCGCTATTTAATGGTAAATACCTTCCCCTCCGTAAGAAAGAAGCACTTGTCAGTAAAAACAAAGGGGGGAATAAAGCTAACGAGGTGTAAAACGCTCTATTTATAACTGGCTACTTCGGGCACGAAAGTTATTGCCATCCACGTAAACAGACTTGGATTAAGAGCGGACAATATTCGCCTCAGGGGAAAAAAAAAATAATCTGGCAGGTTTTCACGTTTTGCCGGAAGCCGGAAGGTAAATGCGTAGAATATATTGCGGGCAGTCAGCATTATGCTATCTACGCATTGCTGCATTATTTTCCTACAAGTGTTATATTTATCTAGTCTAACCAAGCCATAAAGGCAGAGTCTCGAAAGAATGAAACCCCAGGCGCGACTGCGTAGAGCTGAGCAGAAGACCTGCATCGCTCGGTCAGAGTTTCTGAGTATAAGAGCATTAGGTTAACAAAAATCATATCAAGTAAGGAAAAGAATGATACATATAAGGAATCACAAGTGAAATCAAACCAATGCCCTTCTCAACAGTAGTCAGTCTTCATGTTTAATTGCGCTAATTATACAGACGAGTAGGACACTAACAGGACTGGGACGATGCCACTGAGCCACGGTTCTTTTTCAAGCGAAGCTTGTATTGACTCACTTGTGGCGTGGAAGCTCGAGATGATGTTCCAAAAAATCGAACCTGGGTCCCTCGCGTTATGAAGTTGACGTCTATCTAATTGCGAATATCGAACACTGTACAGTGGAATCTCGTTGATACGATTCGGCTTAATACGTTTTTTTTTCTTTTTATTCCCGTCCAACGTCCCTAAGAAATAATGCATCTTTGTGCGTTTAATACGATCACATTTTTGTCAAAAATCGGGTAATACGATCACGAAAGTGGATCTTGACCAACATTTCTAGAAATCTCGCGTTTATTCTTTGTTGCTATACTATCTCAAACCGCTTTCCAAAAAGGCACGATCTGTACGTTGCGGAGCCGCTGAGGCCGCGACAGTGGCGGTTTTGGGGCGAAAACATCGCTGCCAGGCGTGGCCGCTCCGTCCAATGATGATACGTCAGGCGATACACCACGCCATCTTGCGAAACGTATCATAATCGCACCGGAAGACGTCCTGCTTACATGCTTCGAAAAAGTTAAGAGCGGCAGGAGTAAACGTCGAAGTGTCAGTTCTGCGCGAGAAAGTTTACATATTCGGGCTCTTCTTGCACACTGAAGACTTCCAGGTGTCTGACGGCTGGATTCACTGAGTTGAGGCGCGACACCAATTGTCGTAAAAAAAACAGCGCCCGGCGAAGCGAAAAATACCGGTAGCTTCTTTTCTACGCTGCAGAAGAATGTAGTCCGGGACGTTGAAAAGAAGTGCCGCACCAACTGACCAGCAACTTCAACGTTGCTCAATGAAAGCGAGTTTCTGACGGAATATACATATTTTCCTCCTGTTTTTAACCTCTTTGGATAATACGATTTTCTCAAAATACGTTTTATTTGCCAGTTCCCGTGAAAAACTTATCAGCGAGATTTCACTGTATTCATATGCAACGCATTGGAGGTGATCCTTGCGCTGCGTGCCACGGACGCCGCCGTAGCTGTCCCGCACTGCACGCCGTGAGATCGGCGGCTAATTTGAAAAGGGCGCGCTGCAGACTCATGATTCCGTTTACGGCAGCGCCGTTGGCACGGACGCTGCCGTTGATAGGCCGCGCTGCATGCCGGGAGATGAGCGGCGGATATGTAAGTTGCCGAGAACTATAGCGCGACAGCAGTCCCGCCAGCGGAAGTGAATCTGTGTGATGAGCGGTGATTCTTTATCTGGTGTGTGTCGTATGGTTTTCTTAAGATCGGGTTAAGCTCAGCCAGGACGCTGCGTAGGGCTTGGGTTGAGTCCGGGGTTGGGTTGTTCGGGTTGATTGGATACCGGTTTGCGTTGATCACGGATGGGGTTGGGTTTGGTTAATGGTCGATGGGGTTTCGAGTTTTAGTTTGGCTTGTACTGACTGGTCACAAGTTTAGTGCGCACCCTTGTTTTTCTTAGGGGAGAGGTTGGTTTGTTTTATCTTTACTGCGCTGGAGAACCCGCACAAATATTGTCAAGAAGGCAAAATAATAAATAAAAATTAGGGCAAGCACAAATACATCAAAATGCGGACAAACACGCTCAAGCGCTCAGAAGAGGGAACCAAGGGTGATAAATCCTTTATCCAGAGTCGGCGATACCATCACAATGAAACAAGCCGGGTCAGCCTATCATAAAATATCCTTATCTTGTGTTACGGCGCAAACCGCCAACCCGTGAGTACCGGAAAAAGGTACGCAAGCTCAGATTATCAGCTTCTTTTTTTTCAAGGAAACCTCACATACATAGTATACCGAAGAAACCACGTGACGCAAAGTGCACCGGGAGCGATAAAGAAACAATCGGGATATGACTACGTGTCATCCAAAAACCTAATCGCACTTCCAACAGGTCGACTATCGGCTGGTTGATACCTTCACTTCACCTTTCTTTCCTTTTCATTTCCCGTATCCCCAACCCCGTGAGTAGGGTAGCCAACCGGACAATACCCTGGTTAACCTCCCTGCCTTTCCTGTACTGTTCCTTCCTTACTGATATATACTGATACTGATGATGATACTGACTATAACCTGTCTACAAACAGCTTCTTCTTGTTCTTGACGATTACTGAAGTTTACAGGGAGCGTTCCACAAATCTTTAAATCATGTTAGTTTATTTTAAACCGGTTTTATTCATTACACACTTTTCTTTTAGTACGCGTTACGTTCTATCACGAGGCGTTGGAAAACGAGTGTCCGGGTGTTGGTACCGTATGTACACAAGACGACGCCGACAGCCCAAGCACGTAAGGGCCTTCGCCCCTAAAATGCTTTCAAGCAACTGTCACTTCAATGGCATCCGAGCTGTTCTTTTGTACTCAGTTTCACTAAAACACCGGCTATCTCTTCAGACTAAATTTCGATGCACTAGCCAAAATTTTGATTTATTCTTTCATCGATGAAAACTTGGTTAAATGAAGAAAAATAGAGCCCTGGATAACTGATGAAGGCACAAGGGCAGAGCCTGTCCCAGTCACGGGTTATTAGTTCAGCCACACATTGCCTTCACTCTTGTCATTTTTACCACCTTTTGCCACGGGTTCGATTCCCAGCTGCGGCGGCCGCTTTTCTGATGGAGGAGAAAAGCAAAAACACCCGTGTGTTCGAGATTTCGGCGCACTTTAAACACGTTAAAGATCCACAGTCGGTCAAAATTAATCCGGAGCCCTCCACTACGGCGCACCTCATCGCCTGAGTAGCGTCGGCGCGTTAAACCCCTCTATCAATCAATCACCTTTTGCATTCGCAATGCGCTTCTCGCGACTTCACAATACGCGGCTTAATTTACTGTCCGTCGTAATTTTTAGGAAGGGCCGATAAGAGGCTTTGATAAAAGGTCCGTCGTATGACATTTCCGTGCCACTTGCTTGAAGCGGGAGACTGTTTTTGTCGCTAGTGAAGTGTTTGGGGATGGCCGATTTTGACATGCATGTTCAGCTTTTAGACTATTGTAAACGATGTCTGTTAGCTGCCAGCGCTTATCAGGAGAAGGTGTGTCCGACACATGGGGAATGAGCACAGACAGTTAAATTCCTCACAGCTGATAAAATAGACGCGCCGAATGAGCAGGGAGTGATGGCACGAGCCAAACAAACAACGCCGTGGGTCCTCCCCCGGGTTTATCGCACCCTTCATAGTCCGTCGTAATCAGGTGTCGCTTAGGGCGTAGACAGCCCCGGGCGTTAACCGACAACGCGGTTACGCTCATGTTAAACAAAGTTAGCGCCCCTGAGTTTGCGACGGTGACGGCGGCCAGGCAGGACGTGCCATGCGCTGCCACCCGGCGGGAATGTTTCACGGATAGACATTATCGACAAATTCTGCTCGGTGTAGACAAATTCTGCTACAAGGGGGAAATTGTATTGGGTGTGTATAGGGAAATTAAAAGAAAATTGTTGAGAGAACATTCCCACATACCCCAGAGGGTAAACTGATTGTAGTGCACCAAGTATTACCTTAACTAAAACTTCCAGTGCATCGGACGCTTGTTTGTTTGTTTGTTTGTTTGTTTTTTTTTTTTTTTTTGGGGGGGGGGGGGGGGGCTAGGTGTAAGGTGGGTAGAAACCGGGAACTTTGACACAGTAAAATTCTTAAAATACCTGCATTTCTGAGCGGTGCATTTTCGATGCTAACCACAGCCCGGCCCAACTGCCATTAATACAGGAAATACAGGCCTTTTTAATTATAGGACATAATTTTCTGCACAAAAATGCAAAAATTCTGCAGAAATCCAGAGAAGTATCTACTAATGCCTAGCATTCTTATGCCGCTTGTCCTGAGTGTTTTTTTGCAGCCAAATTTGTTTTTGTTTTCCTTAATCCTGTCCGACCAATTATCTCCACTTACGTTATTACAAGCATTAGAAGTGGCACATTCGCGAAATCTGCTTTATTGTGGAAATGCAGGGCGTTATACGGTTTGCTATTTTTCGCAATTGCTTAATGTTCTTCTTTTTTTAGTTTTTCAAAACTTTGTTCGACAATTCATCTCCATTCACGTTATATAATAACGATTTCATCTGGAACTTTCGCGAAATCTGCACTATTGTGCAAATGCAGGGCGTTTTTTTTTTTCTCTTTCTCTTTTTTTTTTTTTCTTTCCCGGTCTCGGCGTTCTTCGACCACTGGAATCACGTCGTTGCAGCGGCGTAGCGGCTACTGGGCGGCTTTCCTTCAGTTGCAGCACTGAACGCATTCGGTAGCCACTTTAAAGAGAAAGCCACATAAGCAAAGCAGAAACGGAAGGCGGATCTGCTGCGAAGAGATAAAGCAGTTCCGCTCCGTGCTGGTGGTAACTGTAGCTTTCGCAGAGCTTCCAGACACGAAGGGAAGAGGAAAAGCCTTTATCGGAAGTGTTGCAGAGTCCCTTTAATTAAACGAACACTGCGAGGCTCGGTCGTGTAGTTGGGTTTCCCTTAAATTTGCTCTGCGGTAAGAAATTTTGAGGTGTATGTGACCCGCGGCACCAGTGCTGATTGTTTGGAAAGGTCTTGCCTGTAGATGCCGCATTATTGTCTCGCTACTACCCGCCGCGGTGGCTCAGTGGCTGTGGCTAAGGCGTTGAGCTGCTGAGCGCGAGGTCGTGGGTTCGATTCTCGGCCGCGGCGACCGCTTTTTTGATAGAGGCGAAAAGCAAAAACGCCCGTGTATACGAGATTTCGGTGCACGTTAAAGATCCCCAGGTGGTCAAAATAACACGGAGCCCTCCAATACGGCTCGTCTCATCGCTTGCGTTGCGTCTGCGCGTTAAACCCTACAATCAATCAACATTGTCTCGCTATTACGGGACGCACATAGATGCCACTAGTGGCTAATCGCGAGACGAAAAAACGCGGACAAAAACGGGATCGAACACCCGAGAATCACCAGCTTACAAGCCAAATAATGCTACGCAGTGAAACTTTACAATTAATGCAGCTGTTCAGCTCTCGTGCCAACCGAAAATTTTCGCAGACCACTCCAGCTCCGGTATTTCGCCACTGTTTCTTCACACTTATGGTGAGTTTTGCGAATCCGGGATAACCGTTAGAGAAATTAGATAACCGGAGAACATTTCTGCCTCCGGAACACGGACACTGATTTTCGAGGGCGCTCTTTTTGACGGGCACGCTGTTTGACTAACAGGCGCCATCATGAACGCAATAAGTGAAATCGCTGGACCACATTTCTGAACCCCATAGAACATATGAACCCTAGGGTGAAATCTTAGCTCATAGACTTGCCATCTTATGTCCATACCGGACAGACGGACAGATGCTTTTATGAGCGGGCAAGAGAACACAGACTAGCAGTGCATAGCAATTGAGGCGGTCACATGAGCGACCATTGTAAAAGATGCGGCTATCAGCCACTACTAGAAGAAACAAGGTTCCTTAAGCGAGCTTCATATAAAACCGAGAGGGAGATAATAGGAACCTATTGCATTAGAAAAGTGAATGACAAATGCATGAGCACACCATCTTTGCCACTGTTTGATAAGGAGATCCAATTCTTATACGGGTTCTTGTAACCGAAAACTGGTTGATCATTGTTGTTTTTTGCCGCCCGTACCTTCTTATCATATAAACTGGTTGATTTTTTTGGTGTAAAACTGCTTGTATGCTCCAAAAATAAACAGTTGGTAGTCAGCACCCGTTTGTATTTTACGTGTTTCTATTCCCCTGTCCTGTTTCGTTCGCGCTGTTGGTTTTTGTTTTTCTATAAGTATGAACCAGCTAACTTGCACCACAGTCCTGCTAAGCTTATATACAGAACCGCTAATTTCCAGCATTGAGCCATTCAGGGAAAAACTAAGGGTTTACGATAACATACTGTTACTGGGGCGAACAAAACAAAGCTTTTGTCTATTCTTACTTGGCGACAGAAAGAGTTGCCGACCGATATCGAGGCTTTCGAGACAACGATGGTTGCGACTCGAAGGCGAGAGCTGTGAACGGGTGTGCTTATAGTTCATCCCCCTCGCCACATCTGCTGAGCGCTACGCCTTCTTTGTTCTTGACTCTTGCTTTTGCTGCAAAGCATAATCGTGCGCCCTCGTAGTGACGCACCTATCCCGGATCGCGTTATCGCAGTAGATGAATGGGCATGCTGAGCAGACGACTGCGCATTATCCGGTTGTTTGTATCATTGGCAATGAAAATTCCAGCGCGACCACTTAGCGAATACCTGATCATAAAAGAAGGAAAGGGACACAAAATAACTTAGCATAAAACAGCGGTTTAAGGGAGTGGCGGCACAAAGCACAAACCCAGTCGCATATTGGGTAATCGAGTTGTCAGACTGCACAAGGAACACACTTCAGATTTCGAGTGCGTTTGCGCCATGAAAACTTCACTGACTTCCTCTTTGCGACTACGTAGGCGGTGCCATCAGCCTCGTGGGAATGCGGGCTTGCGATTCGAAGAGCGCTAGCTCGCTAAGAACTGAATGTTTCTCGATGGGTCACCGGTTCGTAGGTATGTTTATCAAATGGCTGGGATGTGCGCTAGGATGTGCGTTGATGGGATGTGCGCTTTCTGGAGGGGACACGCATTGCTTTGTTTATGGCCTTTGCAGACCACAGACATGTAGCCAAGCCAAATGTAAGTAACGGCTGGTCATCCTCGGCAGAAATGCCTCAAACTGCATTATTGCCTGCGCGTCGTGATATCGCATGTGACGAAGGAATGGCGAAAAGAATTGAATTGAAGTCATGAGCATCTACAAGTTGCTCTGGCTGCTCTTTCGGCTTCGATGCAAAGGTTTTGGCCATGAAAGAGGGCGTCAAATATATATCCATGCTGCATATTATGCTAATGATGGTTCACTTTTGTAAAAAAAAAAATAGGATGCGAAGAACTGGCACAATGCAGTAGGACAACAGTACCAGCGCCCGGTTGGGCTCGTCGAGCTATTTTTTTTTTCATCTCTAATTTTTCTAGTGTTCTTATGCTAATTTCTTAGTATTTATTTTCAATTCTAGTTCTAATTTCTTGTAACCGGATGCACCAACTTGCCTGTTGTGTTCCATGGTCCACCTCCACTACCCTTTCCGTGTGCAAGCCCAAGCCGTATCAATGTTCAGCCTCAACCAAAAGGATCAGAAGTGAAAGCGGTTTAAAAAAGTGCAGTGAAATGCCATAGAACATTTGGTGTGGAAGAACCCTCTCACTCTATCTTTCTCCGTCACTGTCTCTCTCTCTGTCTCGCCATAATTGCACAGTAGTATAGTCGCTTGGAAGCCAAAACAACCGAAACAGACATGTGCTGCTTTATCTCGTTTTCTCCTTTTTTGGCGTCTTTCTTTTCTCAAAACATTCTGCGAGAATTCAGAGAATTATCTACTAATGCGTGGCATTCTTATGCTTGCCTTGTGTGTGAGTTGTTTACAGCCAAATTATGTGATTTTTCTAATTCCTGTCCGACCAATTATCTCCATTGACGCTATTATAACGATTACAGGTGGAACTTTCGCGAAATCTGCATTATTGTGGAAATGCAGGGCGTTGCACGGTTCACCATTTTCCGTAATTATGTTGTATTTTTCTTTTTTTTTTTTTAGTTTTTCTATATCCTGCAAGACCAATCATCTCCATTTACGCTATTATAACGATTACAGGTGGAATCTTCGTGACATCTTAATTTTTGTGGAAATGCAGGGCGTTAGATGGTCCTGGCTGTGGGGGTACTCGGCAAACAATGCTGCGCATTAAAAAATGGGTATACACAAGGGGGGCCTTACATGCGAGAGTACTGAACGCAGTCGTACCCAATGCAGGAGTACCGCAAGACAATCCGCACGACGTGTTGCTGCAACCTCCACGCCGGCACCGCCGGGTGCAACGTAGCGGCGACGAGGGGGCTCCATCCGTGTTCCTCGTCAGCGTCGTACGACAAGGGCTGCTTGCGCCTTCACGATCACCGAAGGCTGCAGGGCCGCTCCTTCTCCATGGACTTCGGCCGCAGGCAGAACGAGAGCATGCTATGGTCAGCATCACCAAGCCGGTCCAGATAACGAGGAATCCGCGCCGCCCTTTCGAACGAATGTTAATCGGGCTGCGCGACACATGTCTTGGAAAGGCCGGGGGCGAACAGTTATGAGTGATGAAGTTAGTTTTAATCTTGGGCTAAGTAGTCATCATTTTCTGTCCGCAGCTTTTAAAATAACCAAACCAGACGGTCCTTCGTTACGACGATAAACAGGGTGTCCCAGCTATCATGCACCCAGATTAAGAAAAAAAAGCAATGGCGTTACTCGGAAGAAAACCTAGTGTATAATGTTTGCAGTACTGTGGAAAATCGGATAGTAATATTGTCGTTAATGAGACCTAATTAATTAATTGTAATTATCTAACTCGATAAGTATTGTCCTAATCACTAAAGAGTCAATGCGGCACTTGTGGCACCCACGAGGGGAATCTAACTGCGGTATTTTCAGCGACGAATGAATAGCGTACTCATTTATTCTGACTGATAAAGAAAACCCGCGAAATATGAAAAATACCTCGTGACGGCGCCCCCACGCGCATCGTAAAGCAATGCCCTCAAACAGGCTGCCTGTTTCCCAGAAGGAAATCAACAAAAGAAACAAAAAAGAAATCGCGGCCGAGTTTGTGCCTTATCTGCCACACGCCATAGAGTTTCTTACAATATGCACTAGAGAGGAATCTGGCGCTAGCGTATATGCGGTACACATCAATGCCGTCTGTGTCATCATGGACCGCCATTATATCATGCGCTCGCCTTATCATCATTGGTTTGGATTGAAACGTTTTAGTGACCGCCAATTTAAACAAAGTGCAACAAAAACGCGAAGAATAGTGAGCAATTATGTAAGTGGAAAATAAAAACAGGCTGTTTTAAAACTACGGAAAAAGGAAGCAAAGCGTATTTTTGCCGGCACGGTTGTGCCTGTTATTCCGCAGGCCAAGGATTTAGTTACGAACAATTGTTAATATTTGAGGGGCAAACTCATTAGAGACTCTGATTTTATTACCTTTACCATTATTTCAAGTAATAAGTTGTTTGAAAAGTTTGGAAAGTTTTTTGAGCGTACCTATGAAAACGTTGCCTTCGTGGTGAACGGTGCACCGACCGCCAGCTAGTTTAACAAGAAAGAAATTACACCATTTTCTCACGTGGGAACCCTGGGGGGATGCAAAGCCGTGGAGTAGTAGCGTGTTACTTGGTTGTTAGAGTAAAGACACGTGTAGCAGCGTATTAAATGTCTTCTTTATTTATCGAGTAGTCGGGAACGTTTTGCGGCTTCTCGTTCTCAAAGCGAAGAATCCGCTGTTCGACGCTGGCGTTTCGAAGCGTTGTCACGTTGCCGAACGCCATCTGGATCAGCTACTCGCCGCTGGCGTTTCAAAGCGGCTTCTCGTTCTCGAAGCGGGGAATCCGCTGCTCGACGCTGCCGTTTACGTTCGGCGTCGCGAGCTCTCCTCTGTGTAGCCTTGTCTTCGGAGGTGCTCGCGGTTCTGACAGTGTGCTGGCCGCTAGTTGAAGGTGTGCCCATAGAGAAATAAAAAAATTAGAAGAGTGGACACACGGGCTTATCGCGGCCGAGTGGCGTGACTCGCGCGCCGTCCGGCAGTCGGCGCAAGTGGTAAAAAACTATATATTTAAAATTAAGCTAACACACAATATTATACTTTTAAAATTTTGTTACACATTAGACTACACATTTTTATTTGTGTAATAAGTTGAATGGCTGTCAATGTAAATTTTTGTGGCTTCTTTGCGCCAAGCCTGGCCAAGCCGCCAAGCCGCAAGCGCAAGCCGCCATTTGGCTCTTTCGGCAGCGTTTGCACGTGCGTTTCTGCAGCCTCGTGCCAACCTCTCCTGAACGAAAGGTGAGACTTTCTTTTTTAAAGTGCTGGTGTGGCGTATCATATTTACGTTTCCTTGTACTGCAAACGCTGCGAGCACTGCGTAACCTCAGGGAATCAGGCATAGCTAGTGCTGCGTCTTTAAGATAAGCGCTTTGGAAACGCCCCGGAAAGGCGTAAGACACCATTTTTTAGCTGGACGTAATGGTATTTTAGGCTGGTTGTGCCGTTTTATCTAGCGCTGAGGGATGCCAGCGGTACGCGCCCGTCGTCGCACGTAGCGTTTACGTGCCGCAAACGACGGCTGTGAGTTGCGGAAGTGGCCGGCCGGCCGGCGGTCCGTAGGCGAAGCAGGCGTTGTGCGCTGTCGCTGCACTGAATTACGTGAGCCGCAGGCTGCGTTGTATTATACTAGCTAGCCATTGCTAGCTTGGCCAACTGTTACTGCTATTATGGCCGTGATGCGCTGCAAAGCCGTCCGGGCTAACGTACACGGCGAAGTAGCCGTATCTGCATTAATTTGACTTATCTGGGCATAACCAGCAGCCCCACACTCATCGTAAGTTTTACACATGGGTGCATACCAAGCTGCCTGCGTACAAAGCGAAACCGCTCGCCGACGCAGATAACGCGCGCTCGTCGCTTCGCTTTGGCGCGCCAGGTACGGTAAAAACGCGTCTTTCGTCGGCAGATAACAGCTTTGCTCGAGGCGGGGTGAGTGCGCAGTGCATTGAAACCTTCAAATTTGGTCTTCGTTCTACATCGTATATCAATTCCGGTATCGCAGGCATTGCATACAACTGTTCCACACTTGCCGTTTTTTCAAGCGTTTGCTCTCTTTTCTCTGGTCATATTTTGGCTAGTTTCATTAAACACGTATTCCGCAGATTGCACCTATTCAGTCGGAACTGTGTGTTTCTTGTCATATCTTTTTAAGGCATGGCCTTTGGCGGTCAGTAGTACTCAGTACGACGCTCACTGCTGCTTGCCATGGTGCCCACACAGCGCCCAAATATACTTTCGCCAGGTGCCCGTTCTCGGGATGCGTTTCTTTCGCGAGCCCGTGGGGCAACAGGTTTGTTTAACGTTCAGCTCGCTCTCGCTCTTCGTCCTGATTTTACAAAAAAAGACAAAGGGATTCAGGCTATGTGAGCCGCGTTATCATTCTTGTTAACCCAAACAATAGGTGAATTGCATTAAGAATGTGCCTAACCAGTGTTGCGGTAATTACAAAGACCCATATTTTAAGTGTTGCTAATAGCTTGACCGTATGATTGCTGAATAGAATAAGAGAACTTGTGTTTTAAATAGGTGGCATTTAATCCGGAGCCCTCCACTACGGCGCGCCTCATCGCCTGCGTTGCGTCGGCGCGTTAAACCCCACAATCAATCAATCAATTAAATAGGTGGCATGCACTGGAGGCAATACTTGAATACTAGTTGCAGTGAAATTTACAGACTATTCGCATATCATCTGTCATTGCAAGCAGTTTGTGTACTATATCACCTATCACCTGTGCAGGTCTACAGGTGCCCTCAAGACAGAGCCAACCAGCCAGCTGCATTCGTCATACCAAACATGGTGCAAGCACTTCATGAATCGTGCCCTCACAGGACTCACAAAAGTGGCCGTGCCAACTGTTCTCCCAGAGTTATTCAGTTGTATTGATGGCTGCCTGCAATGCTTCTTGCTACCTTATTGATGCTTCTGATGGATACCGCAACTGTATTCCATCTATTTAACCTTGCCATTAGCACCTAAAAGACTATCGTTGACTCAAGGAACAAACGGTTTATCACTGACATGCTTCATATCATTAAAACCACTAACAACAACGTATAGTCTCCAAACTCCACTCGCAAGTTATTGTTGCTGCTAGTTGTAATATTGTGAAAACAGTACATTCACAAAAACCCTTTTACATTATGAAGACTGCCAGGGTAAGAGGTCATGCTAAATGTCGTTTGTCACCATACGTGCTGCCTGTTGTCGGACTGGCCTAGATGAAGAGAACCACGTTGGGACCTACGTTGTCAAATGCTTATGGGATTCTGTAATGTGCCACCATTGTCTCATACACGAGAAGCATATACTGCTTCCCTGTTTCTTATATTAGACTGTTCGTATTGACAGCGGAAGGCATGAATTTGTGTGCCTTAATCGAGCCTGGAACCTGTCGGTTGACTACGTGCACGTACCTAAAATATCCTTGCCTGGCCCTTTGCCTTTACTGGGAAGGCAACGCTTTCGGAAGGTAACCCGGCTTCTTGGGAAAATGCACCCTTGCAAGGAACCAATAGGAAGTTGATTTTTTTCCTCTTAACCTTTTGCGTGTGCATCTCCACATAAATGGGATTTCTGTTCAATTACTGCTACTGATTTGAAGTTGCCCCGAGGAAATAGATCTCATTAGCGTTCATCAAATAAGCGAGGCCATCAAAGCCAAAGTTTTTCCCTTCTTTCACATCCTAATTGGAGAAATTGCCAGACTAAGAAAATTATCTGCGGAGATAGTGGTTGGAAACAGTTGCAAGTATCCCAGTGTCTAGATTATGTTATGGTTGATATTTTAGTATGACTGCAACAGCGCACAGCGTCTGAGGGTGTCGTAGATACAAGTAAATCTGTGGATGGCTGCGTTTCTGGGTTTTCTGCATTTTCAATTACCGTGGAGAAAAAATCCTTTGTGTGGTTGTGATACCTTTACTTGTGCATTTTTTTTTCATTCCTGGAAACGTATTTTCCTCTCACTACTGTGTATTGTCTCTGTTGTGTATTACTCGCTGTTTATTATTATATGTGTGTTGCAAAGAATGATGACAATTTGAACTTGTTCCGTTTAGTGCCATGCAATAAATATTTCTTCATTTATGGTGTGTCTCTTTTATGTGGCTCGGCAACATGTGAACACGCGACAGAATTCTTAACCAAGTGTGAGTGGTACTGTAAATTGCAATTTCACATTTTCAGAAAAAAGGGTTTTTTTTTTGTAAAAGCATACAGGCACTAAGCCTGAGAATGATATATTCAAATAAACGCTAATTATTGCATGAAAGCGTCCGAATACCGTACCGATGACCGTCGCTGTGAGCAGCGCTTTCCAGTCCTTCAAACTACCCGCCAAAATCGGTGTCCGCGAAACCGAAACCGAATTGAACGTACGAAAGTATGGTTAGTAGTTTGGCTCTCCGTCCGCTCGGTGCGCTACACTACAGTACAGTCATTCGGCCGCAGGGCTCTATGGGAGTGTCCACTCTTACCATTATTTCTTTCTCTATGGTGTGCCAGCCAGTTCGCTGACGGAATCGTTGTCGTCCATTTGCAGTCATCGGACGGCGCAGTACCGAAGAAGCAACTGAGCGGAGCGCGGACGGGTTTATTTGCAGAGCAGAGGGAGTGGAGAGGAGGAGCAGCGCGCATGCGCATGATTGGACAGCTGGTGTGCAGATGGGAGAGGAGGAGCAGCGCGCGTTAGCGCACAGGTGGTGTGGAGAGGAGGGAGAGAGAGCGGCGCTATCACAGCTGTTGTTGAGAGAGGTGCGGACGCTGGAGGACGGAGGGTCGACTAAGAGATGCTTTGCATCTAAAAAGAAAACATGGCGTTAAACAGTCGTGGATGATAAGATAGGACGGATTCAGGCGCCCTTATCTGTCGTATCTTGTCTTCGTCGAAGTACGTTTTGTTTCTTCTTTTCGTCGGCTACAAATTGGGCTGCGGCATATTACCCCCTCAGTCATAGTCCTTCGACTGCGGCATGACCAACGTCAGGTGCGATCACGCACTGCCTGCTGTTTCACCGAGCACGGCTACCACAGAACAGGGAGGATTTCGTTTTCCTCGTATCTCGTAGACGTGTTAATGCATCAGTCAGAATAATTGAGTACGCAATTAGTTCGTCGCTGAAAATACCGCAGTTAGATGCCCCTCGTGGGTACCTACAAGTGCCTTATTGACACTTAAGGGATTAGGGCAGTACTTCTCGAGTTAGATAATTAATTACAATTAAGTCGCATTAGCAAAAAAATCGATGCCCGCTTCTCCACAGTACCGCAAACATTATGCAGTAGGTTTTCTTCGAGTAACACCATTGCTCTTTTTTTTCAATCTTGGTGCATGATAGCTAGAACACCCTTATAGCGAGCGCGTACGTGCATAATTCGCGTGCAGTTGTTTGCTAAAGTTATCCCGTACACACCGGGCCGTCTGTGCGAGCGTTAAACAACGCAAGGTTTGTTTGAACAATGACATGGAAAAGCCCCGGCTGGTGTTATACTGTCCTAATTATCGTGCGGTTTGTCTGAATTCTGTCGTTTACAAAACGGAATAAACGTTCGTGAGCAGACTCTGGCTCGATTTCATACCATTTTTCTTTACAAATTACTTTTGGTTACTTCATGTGTATTTGAATTAATTCGTAATAATTAGAGCCCTGCAGAAAAGAATATCTCCGCGACATTTATTCTTCCACAATACATATATGTATCGTGGTTTACCATGACCTGGCGACCTGTATACAGTTCACCAGGTTATGCTAAACCACGCACAAAAGAAAAAAAAAGTTTAATAGTAGGCAAGCTGTGGTATCCGTCCATGCTTTTTTTAATAAGCATGTTTACGTGTGAGCCGACAGCTGTGTGCTATCAGTAGCGGGACAGGGGAACGGAACGGTGAATGAAAAGAATGCCCGCTATCGAGCTGCAGCCTTGTTTCCGTCCCTATCAGCGTCTATCGAACAAGTCAAGGGCAGGCTTTTCGCGCGGCTCCGTGAACTGACTCGCTCATTTGCAGCAGACTGCGCGATCGTCTTGGACACGCGAAACCTATCCGAGCCTGCCATGACGTCTTCGTCCATGTACCCATCGCAAAGCACTCGAAACGTTGCTTCTGCTGCCCGCAGGAGCAACCTGACGTCTCTGTTAAGCTACATCTACGCTACCTTCGTCGTGGTCTTCGGAGCCGTGATGACCGTCCTGCAGCCCTCGATCAAGATAGGTAGCCACAACATCGAAATGGACGACGTAAGTCTTTCTCCTAACGGGTCCCTAAAAACAATCTAAGTATCTAAGTAACCAATCTTAAGTTCTAATCTTTTGAGCCTGCCCTAGCTGGCCTTGCGCAAAAAAAAATCCATCAATCATCATCCTTATCATCATAATCATAATCGTCATTAATTAATTAAAAGTTTTGGCGGGTTTTCAATTGTTTACAGAAAGAAAGCCGGAAGTCATTGAAACTGGAGGAAAAACACAAGGGAAGTGTTCGTGATCCCCTCAGTTGTAGGAATGCTTCCGACGCCCAAGCTAAATATCAATGCAAATACAAAAGCACGCCTCCAGAGGGATCCGGGCAGACAGTAAAGGGGCCCCATTGTTCCCGTTTTATGCCATTCGCTTGGCGATGAGATCTGCGGTACTCCTTTCATTGGATGTCCCTCAAAAATTTTTGCTTTTTTAAGGGCCCGCAGTCATAACCGTGTAGTTGCTGATACCGTGAATTTATAGTGCGCATGCTTCTAGCACCAGTTAGTGCCTATGCCCCCCCCCCCCCCTCCTTCTCCCTTCTTTTTTTTTGTTTGTTTAAATTCGACAATCTGGGTTAGAACGCAAAACTTCCTCCTGTTTTTACCTCCATGCCTACCATATATGTAGCAGAGCAATTCTCGCTTGCATTTTCCGCGTCTAGTACTAATTTTTTTTTTGTATTACCGCCTCTTTTATTACTGACGGGTGCACTGAAAAAGAACTTGAGCAAGTGAGTGAGCGAGGATCTGTCGGATTTATTGTGAGGCTTAAAGACATATGCTCGAAAAAATAAAACAAATTGAGCAGCTTAAGGTATATACCAAAGGCTAGACAATTTGATAACTGAGCTGGAAGGCGGGTCTTTCACACTCATAGCCTGGGTCCAGTAGCGTAAGAAGGATTTTATTCCGACTGGGTGTGCCGAACGCCGAAAAAAGGGAGGGAGGCATTGAAAGGTGGAAAATGAAGTCTGTCTGCTGACGTAATTCGTGCCGTAAAACGAAGAAACGGTATCGAAGAAAGAGGCTTAAACACGGTGCATACCAGAACAAAAAAAAAATCAGTCGATGTAGTCCGCTTTAAAAGGCAAATGGACGACAATGAAGAGACGCACGTACGAAGTAGCCGTAAAAATGTTAAGTATCACCAGGCTTTCGCTTTCAAGGCACGCAAGCAGACATGAAATGCTCTGCTAACCACAGAGCAGTCCATGCCCGCAAACCCAACGCTTATTTCAGCTGGGAATGCGCATAGCCTCGTGGAGAGATGACATCCGTAGTGGTTGCAGCCGCCATTTGTAGTTCGGCGGCAGCAACACGTCATCAAGCGCGACCGCGCTGGCCGCACCCATCGGTGCAACAGTCACCAGAGAACCATGCCGCTGCGCGTGGCAGTAGAAATCTGCTATCAACATCCTGACGTAAAAACTCTAAGAAATAATGCACTTCCAGTTAATTCCACAGCTCGAAAACCTAGCTCGAAGCGCGAAATTCGATGTGGCACTTACGGGTACTCAGTTGAACATCAATGATTTCGCACTCGTTACTCGAGTGTTTAGAGGTCCTCAGATTTTCTTTCGTTACTGCACTTGCACGGCTGCGACTGGGCGCATAGCAGCGAGCTTAGCGTAGCGGCGAGATAACGCGTCCAATACTTCCGAGCACGGTGGAACGTTTACGTGGTGTCGACGCGACAAACTGGGTTCCCTGCGCTTATGTCGTAGCCATGTATACGCGACCATTATTTACGATCATTCATTCTCGAAATTATTGATTTAATCCCTCAATTTCCGACTGGAAGGTTGGGGAGCGCGCAGAGAAATCGGCCTTTTTCTTCGTGATACGATTTGTGGCGTTGTTTTGCGGGAGACCAACCGTGTCGATGGAACGAATGAATCAAAGCCGTTGGGACAGAGATTAAGACGCAAACCGTAAATCCACAGCAATGCTTGAGTGCTCGATAAAAATAATGCACTCATCTGCTTCGCACCTCGCCAGCCCTGTCTTGTGCCTCAGTTAAGTTCATTTCGCCCGTATATAGCGCTGGTCTGCTCCCATGAATCTGCCCTTCATCGGCTTACGACAGCTTGCGACAACAAAACAGACTTTTAAACGAGGGGTGTAAACCTGTGGATTTTTAACAACGACGCTGTTCTTGGTCGAGTGGTAACGCGGGCGCAGCGATGTGGAAAGGGCTGAGCCTATAGCGGGGGGAACGCAAGCGCCAAGTACACGTGCAGCAAGTTTAAAAGGATTCTTGCATGACATGTTTATATGTATAGGCAAAGCATTTGACTACTAAATATGATGGCAAGGTTTGCACTTCTCAACACTGTTGGGCGAAAATAAAACGGGTTTATTTCAGGCAAGATATCGCTACTTCAGTGGTATTTACAGTGGCATCCGGCAGAAATCAATTGCCAGTTGGCCAGCTTATACTGGCCAACTGGCATAAGCGACATCGTATTCTGTGACTGTTTGTCGAGCACACCCAATTTTTCGCCGAACGACTACTATCAAGCCTAACAAAAATTAGCCAATTGCAAATCCCGTGAAAAACAAAGCGAGCGCGGGCAGAGGTCCTGAGCGGTATTGTGGGGCCATCAAGAGGATATACGGTAAACGAAGCAACAAAAGACGTTTCGCCATCCGCTGCAGCCGTAGTCAATATAGTAAATTCATTTCAAATGCCTGTCCTTATTACGTCATCTCAGACGTCACGAAACACGCGATTTAGCGGGAGAACTGAAATTTTGGCTTTAATTGTTTAATTTCTCAGTGAATAAAGCATCGTTTTTTGCCGGTAAAGCGCTCCAAATCTTTGGAATAAAACAAACTTGTACTTCGTCTGCGTGATCCCTAGCGTTCGCGACGTTAGGTCAGTCAAACTGGGCTAATTTTTCTCTATTTGTCCATGTCTCATAGAAAATCTCTGGCTAGAAAATCTCGCAGAAAGTCACAGAAAATGATAAGCGTCGCCTCGTTTGGGTCATTGGATTCGTTTGTAGTTTTTTGCGTGTTTTTTTAGGGTGCTTTACAGCCAACGTATGCGGCTTTACGTTCGCCTCTCATTGCCGTAGATAGCATTTACCACGTAAGCAGATAACTCTCTCGTCTGTCGCCAAAGCGATGAGTGACGGACTGCTGTGCCCGTTTGAATTGATTGTACGTCGTTAAAATGCAACGTAGGCAATTAATCGGCTGACCTGTCCGCGCAAAGCTTGCGGAGCAGATTTATCACTTGTTTCCCACGCAGAACTCCCGGGAATAGGGCGGGAAGGTATTGTCTGCCAGACCAAGTTCTCAGAAAAATTGTTATCCCCTCAGACTCAAAGGAGCAGGGGAAAAAGAGAGAAAAAAACGTCAGTAAAAGGAACGTCAGTAAAAATTGCATTACGAGTGGTTGCTACATCAGCAATACAATTTTCCTGCATTTTTATTTTCTTCGAGCTCCAAAGTTTGCCCCAGATCAGCGGCGCCTATTTCAGTATAGAGGGGGCTCGAGGCATCAATAGCCGGGTAATGTGCACTTAAAGGGCTCGTTGCCACCGCCTTTTGTCGAATTCGAAGGACTTCAACATCAGCACCCTGCCCTAGATAACAGGCAGTTATCAAGAGCCAAGCCCCATGCATTCCACTGTAAGGCGTCTGTGATTTCGTCATCAGAATAAAATAGGCGGCAAAAAACTACCTTTTTTAAGGCGCAAGGACCATGAACTGCCGATTAAAGATCTTTGCAGGCGGGCTACCATGCCGCGCAAGAGAGACAGGAGGAAGGAGGAGGACCACCTGGGGATCTTTAACATGCGCCGAAATATCATACACACGGGCGTTTTTGCTTTCGGCTCCATCAGAAAAGCGGCTGCCACGGCCAGGAATCGAACCCGCGTCCTCGTGCTCAGCAGAACAACGCCTTAGGCACTGAGCCACCGCGGCGGGTATGAGCCCATAGTGGTGGATAGTGTAAAGTGCTGGATTTGTACAGTGCCGGGTGGATAGTGTATACACAGTGCCGAGACCTCTGTTCAGCGCAAAGGTCCTTATACCGCGTTCATCCGCTAAAGTCTGCATTACACAAGCCGATCGACTTTCAAACATTCATTCTTTGCCAGAGGAATTCTGATTCTTGCACCTTGCTTCTTTTTTTCAATGCTGTCGCGGGGCACGCGAGCAAGCAGGTGCCGCGTCACTGACATCAATCATGGTAACGCCACTGCAGCCAGATATGTGCGAACTTCGCGCTAAAGTGGACGCTGCCCGCACGCCAGACGTCTCATCTTGTCGCGACACTAATGGTTCCATGCGCAACCTGTTCAGCCTACTTAAGAAACCTTGCGCGATGTGGTTGATGCAATCGCTGTATTTCTAACGCGACATGGCTTGCGCTTGACAAGTCTCGCGCATTTTTGACGACGGTCACTTTTATTTTATTTTTTCTTCGTGCACACCCGTACGCACATGAGTTCCGTTCAGTCTAGCAGTGCGATGCACGTTCGGGATACGCCACTGCGCAACGAAGAATCCCGGCGCAAAGATACGCTCCATTCTTATTCAACGCCTCCATTGCTTATTCCCAGACTGGCTTCGTGCACGACAGGGCTCCGATTGAAGCGAGCACGCACTTCTGGCCTCCCCTACTCAACCGCCAACTTTACTTGGCTTTCACTTCAAGGGATCATGATCTACGTGATTGTGGTAATTTAATTACAGCGGAATAAAAGAGAAGACAAAACAGCGATGGCAGAAGTTCGAGAGTGTTCGTGTTGTCCAGAAAGACGCGAAACACGTGAAAGATAAGAAAAGGCCATGACCTAGCGCCTGCCTTTGTTCTGCATTAGGCGTTTTTTTTTTTTTTTTTTTGCCAGCAGGACAGCGTTGAACACAAAGGGGTTCAATCATTTCTTTTTGTAGGATGATAGTCGAGATACTCTGCTGAGAGTAAAAAACTTCCACCTCCCCTCGCGGGAACCCCTGTGTAGATGCGGCGCATAGGGGGTTCACGTTGCAGCGTTGGACAGCGGAGGAACGGCGCTGGAACGATGGAGCGGAGCGGCGCAGGCACCGCGTTTTAAGCGCGCATAACGGTGAGGGGACGCGCCGGCGTCAGTGCGTCTGCCGCGGCTATGACGCAACACAATCCAACACAATACACTTTAATCCAAATCCAAGCCAAGCCAAGCCAAGCCAATCGAATCCAATCCAATGCCCCTCGCGAGAGAGTGTTCGCTATCAAAGAGGAGAGGGGGTGAGCAGCGGAGAGCGCAGCTGGCGCGGCGAGGAGAATGGGGGAGGGGTGGACGCCGACAACGCCGGATGGATGCAGGGACAAGGCGAGTGAATGAGATGCGTTCGCATCTAAAAATTGCTGCGGCTTGGCTCAGCTAACCCTGGATATGCAATGCGAAAGCTTGGCTTAGCCTGGTTAGGTCTGGGTTTCATTTGGTTAACCTTTCATTTAGCTTTAATTATTGCACCATTCGTCCAAAGCCTGCCTTTGTCTACAGCTGTGGTCTCGCTTCCAGGCGTTTTCCGAGCCGAAAGGCTCGCCGGGAGATATTCGCGGAATAATTAGACGCCGCTTGCGGACGACAGTTCATAGCCTCCAGCTCCCGCGCAACGCTCAAAGAGGGCCCGGCCTCGCCCTCATCCATGGCCAAGCTCGCATGCTCGCGGTGAGTCACGTGGTCAGGCGCGAACCAGCTGCAAAGAGCGCATGCGCCATGCCGGCATCGACGGCGGCTGCGGCTAGCGAACGCGGCCGTCGGCGGAACTCGCCCCGGCGAGTCCGTGATGCGTTGCCAAGAGTACGGAGCAGCTGCGGTCAAATGAAGGTCAAATTTACCGCGACTGTGAAACCGCTGGACGAGATTAGTAAAGCTTTGCTTTAATCATTGGACGGTGCGCTTTCAGGCCTTCGCCTGCGTCATGTGCATCCTTGGTCTCGCCTGGCTGGTGTTCCTGCACGGGGACATCTCGTGGCAGAAGGCGCGTCGCTGTCGCCAGCCGAGCGGGGCAAGTGAAGGCGGCGCCGGCGACACTGAGTCAACGGTCACGGCGGACGCCCTCGACTGGAAGGGCTCTCGGCTGGCGGAGCCGCCTGGGTACACCTACCTCACCGGAAGGCACAGCGGGAGCTTCTTCCTCAAAGCCGGCATGACCGGTGAGCTCGCGAAACGTTTACGGAACAAAGGAGAGCGACATCGTTCTATAGGGTGAGGCTACAGCGACGGCCGTTTGTCCAGTTCTTCTCTGCCTCCTCGCCTTCGTCCTAAAGTCCCGTAGTTTTTTTCCTATGGAATCAATAGCAACTAACCCTGAATTGGAACTGTAATTACTGTTCATTTGTGACGTACAATAAGCCGTTGTTATAGCGAAGTCCTCGGCCCAAGAAACCAAACTCGTTATAAGCGGCATTTTATGAAAATGCGCTATGATTTGCTCTCCATAAACTGCAGCTGGGTCCATTTAAAATAACGGCGAATAAAGCGATTTCATTATAACAAGGGTTTATGTGCGCGGAAGATTCAGATACACACAAACAGCGCGCGCAGAAGTTGTGTTTCATTTGAGTAGCAGTACCGGCGGTGATGCAAAGCTACCGTTATGGACCGAAGACGCAGCAAATGCAATTAAACAAAAAGCGAAACAGCCCCAAGAGTACGACAAGCCTTAAAACACTGTGGGTGCTGCTAAAGGTAATTACGGAGATATGGCTTCTACTCTATATCGACGCAAAGAGCAGTTTATCCTTGTCATCTATATCTGGTTCATCGTACAATTGATCAAACGACCAACAAGAGTAACTGGCGAAAATTTAAATTAGGCTACATATCAAATGGGATGACCTTCACGTTAGAAGCAATTACTTAACGGTTTCGTTTTCTTTCCTCTGTAAAACTGGACTACTAATGGCCATAGCTGCATGCTAGTAATTCAGTCGCGCACTTGCTCGCATTCTGTCCGCATGCTTGAGTGACTCGTCCCGCTCTCCATACGCGCTGCGCGAAGTCACCAACCCCCCTCGTGCCCCGACTGCGCAGTGTTCTGCTGCGGCCACCTGATCCACGAGGGCCTGCTGCTGGGCCAGGAGATCATCGCGTGGATGCACGCCGGCAAGGTGTGCACGGACACCGCGCTGCTGCTCGTCCACACCCTGCGGCCGCTCTTCTCCTTCTACCAGCTCTTCTTCCTCTTCAAGTACTCCAACGTGAGGGGGAACATTGATCGTACTACTAACCTTAATCGACCAGATTTAGGCGAAATTCCCAAGGTGGAGTACTCCAACTTGGGGATTTCCCTAAATCTGGTCGATTAACACCTGTCCATCGCTTCGAGTTGTTGACCGATTCGCTCTCACGCTGCAAACTGCTAGCCTCCTGGTTAGCTCAGTTGGTAGAGCGACTGCTCCGGTTATGCGGCGGTCCCGGGTTCGAATCCTGGACCAGGACGGATTTTTTTTCAACTGCGAAGTTTCTGAGAAAGCTGTACAGCTTTCCTTTGTAGCCGTACGGCTGAATTGAAGTTGATGTCAATTTTTTTTCGTACTAATCTACTACTGGCGACTGTTGAAACCTTCGGGGCCGAAAGTGACTAGTACTGAGCGTCTCCTTATCACGGGACATGCGCTATAGACATGGTGCTTTGTTTTGTCTCATACCCTTACCGCGTGAAGACGTTGCAGCGTCACCGCGCCCGGCGCATTTTGTTTGGAGGACCAAGACACAAACGACCGGTAATAGACTCCGGCGAATTCCGGGGGATTAAGTATATCCATAACACTCCACTACTGCGCACCTCGCTGCGTAGTTGCAAATTTCGCGCCATTTCAGGCCACGCCAGAAAAACCTCGCCGAATTGAGTTGCAATAATGTGTTTGAGTACCGTTCTCCAACGCTGCAGTGCATCCGAACCAACGGCCGCTAATCTTATCTGTGCAGCTGGGAAGGGGGCATGATAAGAACTTGCGCGACACCGTTTAATACGAAACTTTGTGTAAAGCGACAAAACGGCCGCATCTATAGATGCGGCTTTCCAGTGCTAAGCTAAGTCCAGCCAGCTTCCTGCATTATTTTCCGCCGCCTCATCGTTATCTATATCTAATTTGATCTGTCTCTTGCCTCTTGTGAGCGTTGTTTTTCTCGCCCATCGATTTCAGATTGTGATCAACCGGTGGGTGACGCTGGCAAAGTGGGGCATCATGCACTGCTTCGCCACGACGCTCACCTTCTGGATTCGCACCATCGTCAACGACGCCTACGGCGACGTCGTCAAGGCCTCCAAGGGCAAAGTTAACAACTCGTTGGCGCTATGGGGAAACCTCACTTTCTCGGGTACGTACGTTCAACGCTGCCCTTTCCTCGTCTTTGTGCCTCCCCCGCCTCACCCCCCAAAGGGACAAAATTTCCACTGTGTAGCGTAGTGCAAGATTGGGTGAGTTGGCAATCCACATTCACTACAGCACGCTGAAGACGAGGATGAAAGTAAAGGTGCAGGGAACGAGCGCTGACGTATGACTGAATTTTTTTACATAAAACTGCCGTGCAGCAGATGACACAAAAACGCTTGAAAATGTAAATAAAGTTAACTAACATTACCACGCTATCGGGCAGCACACGTGCCACGTTTTAACAAGATTGCTGCGTCACATCTCCAGTCATCCAACGCCCTTTTGAATGATCAAGTTCATTAGCAGAGATGGCTATCGATGACTAACGCATTCGTTGTTTAACTTTGCTACTTCAGCAGTGCCGATTATTTCTCTCGTCATCTCATCTTTGCCACTGGACGACTTTCCGCTGGTCAAAATTCGGAATGCCATTGCAATTTCTACAGCGAACGCCCACACTGCTGTGTGTAGCTGTTGTCCCTGTGCCTTGTGTTCTGCCCGTGTGGCTAGCATATAACGTGTCGCATGACAACGGAGTTTCGTAGATTACGGACGCACTGCATGCCGCGAACCTTATTTTGTGCTCAATGCCACTCGCAAGTACAGTTTTTTTGTGGGGAGAAGCGTCTTTTCGCAGTGTTTACAGTATTGCCAGGACCTAAAATAGAACTTCTACGTTCGTGGAATCGTCCATTTTTTTTTATAACCGGTGAACTACATCATGCACGTACGGCATCACCGAAACCTTTGTTTTCCTTTCCTCTTGTCATGACTTAGGACTCGCCTCGGTGGCAACATTGCTTTAACTCTCTGCATGAGCCCGGGGACATCTCATGTGATCAATTTGGACAGCCCAGAATTGTCCCGAAGCAGCTGTGTATTTTATTTGTCCGTATATTTCTATTGCGAAAGAACTTTTGGTCTGCCCAGGAACTGCTCAAAACTGTTGTGGGCGGGCAAATAAGAGGCCACGTATTGCATCTTGTGGGGCTTGATCTTTGAACCTTAGAAGGGCGTTAACAAAGCACAGCTTTGCTGCCACCCTCTTCACCAAACTTGAGGGACCAGAGGAGAGTGGGAATATTGGCTTACTTCGTGGCTCGTACTGCCGGAAGACGTAGTCGTCAGAAAAGAGGTGCCTCATTCCCATAAACCCGAACGTGTTATCCTCAAGTAATTCACGCGTTAAATCTAACTGGTCAAAACACTCCCTGGACACACGGAATACTTCTGCTGCACCCTTTTTAAAGGAAACGCCAGTGCAGTCAATGATCAGCAATAAATCGTTCACATGACGACATATTTTTCAGCACATTCCCAAGTCCCCGAAAGCCTTTCGTCCTAGAGTGGTCAAGATATTTTCATTGAGTACCCGTTGCAAAAACACCTACTCGATTCTGAAATGGTACAGCTTCATGGTTGCCTATTTCACTTCCACAGCGTAACCATATCTAGTATGTGTTGGCTATCAGCGCAGCCCGAGGACGGCGTGAGCGACAACAGTCGCAGAGCTGGGGTTTGATGCCGTTTGCTGCTGGGAGTCGTCACTAACACTAATCCAAATGAAAACAGTTTTGAGGCAACACAAACTTACTGCAATACAGCACTGTACTGTTGTTCCCCACTCTCTGCAAGTAAAATACAGTGCTCGTTTGTGGTTCTCCCTTAAAAGGTCATTTTCTGAGAACGAACAGTTTGCGTATCAGTGTGTACGATAACCTCTTCGATTTCGGTTTAGGATGAGACGCCACACAGCGTCCGCTGCGGTCCGCCCACTTAAGCCTCGCTTCGTCGCCTACGCAGATCTCCAGGTTTCCATGTCCGAACGTCACGGGCTGATCCAGGAGGCCAACTGGACCTGCGCTGTGGCCGACCTCTTTTCTCCGGCGTACATGCGGCCGATGCCTTACCTCTACCCGTTCACCATCGAGTTCAACCTGTGCCTTGCCGGCGTCTGGTTCATCGTCCTCCAGAACCTTGGCACGTCGGCGCAGAAGCAGAAGCCCTGCTGTGACGTGGCCGCCGCGGCTTCCAGGACGGTGCCCGAGGAGGTGTCAGAGAACAACCTCGTCATCAACGCCGACTGCCATTCGGCAAACCGCGGCCTGTTCGCCGGCATCGTCGTGCTGCTTGCCTCGATTGTGGTCATGGTCATCTTCTACGTGGCGCTTCTGGACGAGAGGTATATACGGCCTCATTGCCGTTGGCGCGAAGGCGGGACTGCGCTTCAAATCAAATTAAAATAAATGAAATAAAAGAGGCTTATTGAAGTGTGTTAGAAAATACATGTTACGTATAAAAGTTCCAAAGTCAGTGACTGTACCGGCGCCCTGGATAAGTTAATAAGGGGTATAAAGTATAATAAGCTTAAGCAGCAATAATCAGCAGTAAAACTATATAAGACGCTCGAAAAATAAAAAGTGTGAATTCATTTAAAGTAAACAATCAAAGCATAAAATAATTAATTAGTGAAAAAACAAGATCTTCATGTCCATTTTTCATAAAAAGTGACAAGAATGATTAACAGGGCAAAAGATGGCCCTTCATGGATTATGTAAATGACGACACGCAAATAATTGTTTTTCACAGCAGGTGGCAAATTTTTTGGAGTCATTTTACCGTAATTAATGGGGTTAACACTTGTTAATTAGCGCTTGTGGGAATATTGAATTTTTTCTGAAGTATGTGGGTTATGTTCGTGCTTTTGTTCTCGCTTGGCCTTGATGTTCATAATGACCCAGAATTAAGTTCGTAGTAGTAATTGTAGCTGTACTTGTACTGGCTGCTAACCGGAAGAGTCCTCCAGTTCCCATGGAACTACGTGGTTGTAGCCATTTAAAATGTAACGCTGCCTTATGGCGCTTAATTGGTAAATATCTTGAAAAAAAATTACATGCCGGAAAGCTGTTGGAATAAGGCATTACTCGCTGTGTTTAGGTGTTGCGACATAAATATCCACTGAACGTTCCGCACTGCTTCAAGTTGATCGCTTGGTCGCATAATGCACACGGGGTCGATATAAGCAATTCGCGCACTTGTGGTTCGCGCAGGTACAGCCAGACCGGTGTGTCCGTGTACCTGGCCCAAGTGGGCGTGCTGCTGCTGCTGGCCTTCATTGCCTGCCTGCTTGCGTATGGGCGCATTGCTACTCTGGACATCAACGGACACCCGATCACCATGCTCGACGACTTCCTTCTCTGCATACCGATGCCCTTCTACTTCGCCCACGCGACTCTGGTGGTCATTGCCGAAATGTCGGAAGGTGGCAGCTACGAGCGAATGCTGCTGCAGGTGGGTGGAACTCTGAAAAGCTGAAACGGCTGCGTTTCTTTAAAAATGGCAGTTCTGTGCTACTCAGTGAGGGTTAACATACATACTTTAATAAGGTCGTGTGTGTGTGTGTTTGTTTGTTTGTTTGTTTGTTTGTTTGTTTGTTTGTTTGTTTGTTTGTTTCGGAGTTAAGAAAACTTGGCTGCAAACAAAAAAAAGGATGCACGGTTTGTAAGTTTAAAGCCTGTCATAATAATACCCTAGGATTGCTCTTTTAGTTTTAAAAAATGGCAATGTTTTTGTCTGAGTTTAGTCTATTTCTCAAATGTTTGTAATCTACATGACGTCTTTGGCTGTTCTGATATTAAATTGTGCTCTGAGATGTCCTCGTGCGCGACTCGAGATCTTTGGTGTAATGGGTGTTACTTATACCAGTGCTTGCAAACTATGTACTTTGAGAAATATTCGGAAGAAACGTCTGCCACTTTTTTTTTTCTCGCTTTAACTTCTGGCATGGCTCGAACTGCTAGAAATAAAGCAGCGCGTCTTGCAGTGTAAGAATGACTGTGTGCCCACACGAAAATGTAATGGGTGTGACAAAAGAGCCCTTGTCCGTGCAGATTTTCACCGTGGTGCAAGTGGTGACGCAGACCCCGCTCATCATCGACGGCCTGCGGCGCTGCAGCAACAGCCCGGCCTTGCGCTACAAGAAGCCCGGACGCGAGGTCGTCTCCTTCTTAATCGTGCTCAACATCACCATGTGGATAGTGTACACCTTCGAAAGTAAGACGGTCGGCAAGGTCTTTGTGGGCATGCAGTACTTCGGCCTGCGCGCCTGGGTCTTCGTCGAGCACACCACGGTGCCCCTGATGCTCTTCTACCGCTTCCACTCGTCGGTTTGCCTCTCGGACATCTGGAAGTCCGCCTACGAAGCCGAGTAGCGATGTTTCTCTGCGTGCTCGCGAATGATAGTACCAGACTTTCTTCGTCATATGAGCGCTGAGAACCACTGCTTGGGACGACACAGTGGAAGTTCTGACGGGTCGAACGTCCACGCGACGGCACCGCCCAGCAGACGACTCAGCGTGGGGTTCACCGAACACATGTATAGCGGATTTGTGCTCTGAAAGTTGGTGAAGCGTACTAAGCATTTTTTCCCCAGCAGAACTGAAAGGTGTAGGTTACACATCGGGGAGAAAATACAGACTGCGCGCCTGCCCCTTACATAAGTGTATACCCATTGTCCCCTGTTTGGTGTGGAGACTACGACATGCGTCGTCAGTTCTTGGAGACTAACAATAATGGCAAAAAGGACACTACATAAAAAGTACGGCACGGTGACGCCCACTGTTTGTGTCTACCGTTACAACCCAGCTTTTCAGTCTCCACTCATTGCATTCCCTGCCAGAAATTTCGTGGGCACATAAGCTGAACCCTGCGCGCTCCACGCCATCCTCTTTCGCTTCTCACAGCTTCTGTTTCTGGAAATTTAGTCCCTCAGAAGCCAGCGCACGTTGCTCAACAGGTTGGGGATTCCACTTTAGCAGTCTTCAAAAAGCAGGAAAAGGAAATTTAGCTCAAGAAAGGAGGATGAAGCGCAACGGCTCCACAAGCTGTGTTCCAAAAACCTGTGATACTACTGTGATCTGTAGTTTTTGTGCCACGATTTGCGTGACTTACGCGTAACCGAGTGTAAAAACGTGATGTTACTCTGTGTATATGCATGCGACTTTCTTTTTTCTCATTCACGACCACAACTGCAGCCGCGAGTTCTGCTCATGACACAACGTACCATGAAGTGCGACATTTGATAAAGCAATGGTGATTTGTCCTCGTTCTATTTTAAGTGATTTTATAAATTTCGGCAGCGTTACTTGCCTTTGTCTTGGCTCTTTTTTTACTTTTGGACTTGCCAATTTTTATAACACTGTGGCTCAAGCTGCAATGTTGAATGTCTATATAGCGCCCCAATAGGTGCTTGCATTCCTTTGTTTCAAGCATGTTCCCAGTTACCTTACTTTAAGCAATATACGTTTTAGAAAATTAAAGTACGTTTATGCTTCACTATGTTGTCACGCTCTTCTAAATTTACAAAAAGTGAGGAATTGTGGCAGCCCAAGGACCGGGTATAAGCGCGCCTGCAAAAGACATTTGAACTGTTCATTTTGTTCGGCTTTTTTGCAGAAGCTTGTGTTCTTTTGTAGTTGTCGGAAGTTTATTTTGGTTATGATTTTTCCACAAACATCTGCCGTATTTTTCCCAGTCGTTGCGCACAGAGGAAAAAAAAAAACGCGACGAAATTGCAGCACCTCAAATACAAACCTCCAATGATTAATAATGCTTCTTTTGCGTCTGCTGTGTTAATAAGTGACAACAAAACGGAGACAATAAACATTTAGGTCTTTTTCTCCTGCCCTATCACGGGCAGGTGGATTGCAGGCACAGGTCGATTGCTCACTCCAGTCGGTGGAAGGAGATGAAGCGCCAAAGCGAATAGACAAGGCAAACAGACAAATTTAAAGGCAACGATGCTTAAAGGAGCCATGCAGACAAAACACAAGTTTGGTTCATTCGAAAGACTGCCTCGTTAGAATCATACTGACCCCACTTCTAACGTAAACTTCGCTCAAATAAGCTATATCATTAGAAAAAAAAAGGAATGACCATGCGACCCACTAGCTCATTTCCCTCAACAGAATCTATGTCATATGCACAGCTGTGGGATTGGCTAGGGCGGGCAGAAGCAAACGCAAATGAGCGTTTATAAGCGTGCCGAACGAGCGATTTGCGCTTACATTTAGGGCACATTGTTTTTACGGCAGTAAGAACGGTGGGATAAACAGTGGAAGTTACGAAAGTGCACGCAAACATAGAAGTACCGGTGCGTATACTGCTGTTGGTACTGGGCGCACTAACTTTGTTTTAGCTGCACAGCACTGCGCCGCTTCGGAGTTGTCTCAGACGACACTGACCGATTGGCGTAAGCGGCCGGTGTCCCCCACCATATGACATCAAGGCTCCCCACCTCATATGGCATTATTGACGTCACAAAAACACACGATTTGGCGGGAGAATCAAAATTTTAACTTGCATTGATTAATTTGTCAGTGAATAAACCATCATTTGCTTCCGGACAAGCGCTGGGGGCACCACAAACACGAAACCTTTCGAATAAAACAAACGTGTGTTTTGTCTGCATGGCCCCTTTAAGCTTGGCACGTTAGGCCCACGCTTTCCCTCGGAGGAGGCCGCCGTATTCCGGCGTGTTTGTTCCTTTTCCTGCTTACCAGAGGTAAATAGTGTGCGCAACTTTCACGCTTAAAAACCGCGTTTCGTACAAACGCTTATCTCGCCGCAGCCAACCGTGCGTGGCGGGAGAAAAAGTTCAGTGCCGATGACCGCCTACACTGCATTCGAAAAATCTGATTTCCTTGTTTCCCTCTTCACGCTCTGCCGCCGAGGGGCCTTTCTGTTGGGCAGAAGCGATCGAGGAAGCGCTTGTCCAGTAGTATTTTTGGTCCCCTTTTGCGTTCTTTTACAAATTACAGCCGCCGCGCGTTTCGTCCTCTCCCCGCGCAGGCTTTGCAATCTAGAGAGCCAGGTACACATTTTGGCGCGCGGTCGTTCACTCGCCGCAGCGTGGCTAAGCCGGGCCGTGTGCACGGTCGTGGCCGACCTGTTGAAAATAACCGTCCTAGTATGGTATAGTCACGAGCTTGCAGCCCAGTCGAAAAAGACGAAAAAAATTTGTAGTTTGTCGTAGTTTCGGGTCTCGTACTGTCGTCGTGTCGTATTCTTGTCATGTCGTGATTATGATGTAACGTCGTGACAAATTCCTGTCTTGTTGGGATCCTGATGTTCGATTAGTAGTTGCGCATGGTGTGAATGTTATTGCCCGTTTTGAATAGTAGCGTAAATGGCAGTTCTGTTGTGACTACAGAAATGTTTGTCGTTGAGAAAATTGACTTTCTCGTTAGGACACAAATGTGTGTTGTAACAACAGATGGCTTTATCGTAACAACAGGACTTCTGTTGTCACAACAGTTTTTGTCGCACGACAGGAATTCTTGTTAGGTTTTTGCGGTATTCCCGTTGGGATTCTAGACTGGGGGGCTCTTCCACATTAGTTCGAACGGAGGCGTTACGAAGCTGGACGCAATCGAGCGCAAGCATTTAGGGTGTAAAACTAGCGGCCAGATTTAAGACTGCAGGACCACTGGACGATGGGTCGATCAGACGCTGGTGAAAAGACTGCGCCTCTTCTAAACGGTGGAGAGAGGATATACATCGCCGCTACAAGGACAGGTTTCCCAGAAATCAATCCTCGTTATCGCTGACACGCATATTCGGACTGTGATCTATGATTCCTCCTCAGGGGGAATTTCTGAAAACTGACAAATGGTGGTCGTACACATCACAATGAAAACCGGTTTTAGGCTCTGTTTAGGCTTCAAGCTTAGGTGTGTGTCCTGGTTGCGATTACAGGTGACAGGTTGAAGCACATGTGGCAGTGACTCAGGTTGTGACGACAGGTGGCAGGTTGTATACACCGCTACGAAACCCTCTGGCACATGTCTAGGCTAAGAACCCAAGACTGGGGCCTTTCTGACCTCGCTGTGGCTACCTTCCCATTTCAGCCCTGCTCCATCTGTATTATCATGGAGGAGCGTTCATGTGAACTTCCCACGAAACGACGACTATGCCTATATTTGGTACTTCTAACCAGAAAGCAGGATTGACAGGTGGTGGAGAGGCCGGAGGACTCTTTCTTCTTCTCAAAAGGTTACAAATGACTGACGAAGTATTGGAGCAGGAGGAAGTCATTGCGAAGACGTCTGCACGGTTCAGCGGGCAACCAACACCCTCCACTGATGAAAAAAAAACAATGGGCGTTTCGTGACGTATTGACGAGCGCATGTGTCGATGCAACGCTAACCATGCATGTCTCTGGGCCGGGGCAAGTAGCAACGCCATCAAACTAAAATTCACTTGCTCCAGAGACGGTCGTAGCGCCTGTTAATGAGTTCGATGGCTCGCGCAGACCGATGCTCTCTCATTTAGCAGAATACGTATTTGCGCCACTCAGTATGTTCGTAAACCCAAACCAACACGCCCAGCAACACGTTCTCTTGGCCTAGCGGAGTGTCGCAGAAGTCTGAGCTGCTCATCGCTTCATCTCGTAAGACACTCCCTTTCGAGTCGCCAACCGTCGTCCTACATGCATATATGGAAGGCTATCTGGTTGTTCCAACTCCGCAAGTCAGAATTTCGGGCATGCTCTTTCAAGCGCATAGCTCCAACTGTTCACCAGGATTAAGTCCACCACGGAGCAAGTCTCCCGCATTAATTTGCAGGATGATACGAAGTAGTCATCTTGCAGGTATCCGGGAGGCACATGTACTCAGGTGTGGTGTTGCGGTGTGCCATCTTACCGTAATTACCCGATTCTAACACGCACCTTTTTTCCGGAAAATTAGATCGAAAAATCGCATGCGCGTTAGAATCGGATACGAAACCGAAACTGCCGAAACAACGGACATTTCGTCTCGCCCATCGCCATCTCAAGATGGCGCCAAAGCTTTTAGCAACAATTTTTCGGACGCAGGAAGCATAGGCGCTCAGGCTTTTCTATCGGCGTTTACACAAACCGTCAAATCGTTCCACTTGATAACAGCAATGGCAGCAGCGGCTCTCGCGCGTTCAAAACGAGTGGTCGGCTGAAGCGTGCGCCTCTGGAGAAGTTCGCAGGATGGGCGTGCGAGGCGTGGGCCACGATCCCATCGATCATGGTTGAACGTTCGTTATGAAGTGTGGCATCGCGAACGCACTTGACGGCACCAAGAACGAGATGTTGTGGTCAGAGGAGGGAGATGGGTGAGATTACTTCGAGAAATAAATCGCCCGTTTATCTCGCATTCGTTTTTCTTGCTCACGAAGTTCCGTGCGCGTTACAATTGGAAGTGTAAGTTTTTTCGTTTTTTTTTTTTGCCAGGAAAATAGTGTGCGCGTTAGAATCGGGGGCGCGTTAGAATCAGGTAATTATGGTAATTTAAGACGATCACTTATGATCCGGATGGTGTATATAAAATACTCTCACTTCGAGAAACTAAAAATTCTGCTCATGCGCCTTAGATATGTAGGCATCTGCTATATAGATTATCCGCGTACAATTACGTAAACAAACGCCGCCTGCCTTAATTAAGAACTCGCAAGAGAAGAAGTCTGGAAAGACCGCACCAATTGGCGCGCCTACAGGAACAAGAGAAGATAGGTGCTGCCCGCTACACACCTTCCTCCAAGGATTGCTCATTAACTAGCCCCGCTAATGTACGACAACAGTTTGTTTTCATTCGTCACCTAATCAAGGCATGTGTATCCTCTGTGAAATTCCTGACACCGCTGAACACATTTATTTGGACATGCCCTCGATTTAAAACTGAAAGACAGATTCTCCTAGACACCCTTCCCGCTAACTTACGACCAAATTCCTTAAATGATCCCAGGCGCCCCTCCTACCCACCTAATTTAGCGAAGGCAGTGTGGGACACTCTTCTGCACTTTATATCCCTACCCACTATTTTTCCCTTGATATTTCCCACCCATACCCGTCGTGAACCTTAACTTATCGCTACCCCTAAGGGGGTCTGATGCACTAGCAAGAGACCCCCGGGTGTTTTTTTCTACATTTCAATAAAAGTTCAAAAAATACAGCTCCTGCACTCAGCGTCTCTATAGCAATGCCCTTAAAATGACACTGAAGTGAATTTGTCGAACTCCTGTCTTTGCTTGCTCTGCGAAGACAGTCTCAAATAAACACACTTTTCATCATTTATATGGTTGATGAGGCGGTATGTATTTTATAAAGCCCGAAAGAAGAAAAACTATTAAGCACGGTCTGCGGCGGCCGCACAAACTAACAGCAGTGACGTCAATACAAGGTGCTACGTGATTGGACGATGTCCACGATTAGAATACAAACCAGTTTCGGTTTCGATTCTGTGAAGTAACATGCTTGGCATTCGACGTTATCGTTGGCTGGGCATTCTCGATATCTCACTAACAGGCATACCACGCTTCTGCCATGTTGCCGGCTGTAAGATGAGTGAGATAAGCCTACCAGGACGGCTTGTAATCGTGGATGAGCGCCCTCCGCGTCACCGGAGACGCTTAAATGCGATGCGCTTTTCACCCACCTTTAGAGCTTGCCTGGCTCGTAACTGTATCGTAAGAGACGTGTTCGCACCAGGCCAAGGGTTGGCTGATTCGGGACTGTGCCCGCAAGCAGTCGGCGCTCACGGCAACACTACGCCAACGAGAGCTCTCCAGCGCGTCAGTGTCAGTCTGCACGCGTTCTGCGAACTCCTTCGTGGAGGAATGAACGTTACAGCGCAAAAAATGGTGGTCCGCATAGAAAACATTGCCACAAAACAAATATATCCCTTAAAAAAGCATGCGCTATTAGGGATTAGAACTTGGAAATTGCAAAACAATAAACCTGGTGCTCCATGATCACTCGGCCGTAAGCCAGCGCTTCCAGGGGCGGAAATACACCGTGTATAATGTATAGCCAGTTTACATTTTTATTTAGTTTTAGCCTTCCAAGAAGCTTAGATGCCTATTTCTCGAATAGCGCTCGTGCAGTAAGCGTCCCCCAAATTTCCAGAAATATATCGTCTCTAGCGACTGCATTCATTAGGCGAAGGAGCGTTCGCAGATGTGTGGTCGTGCTGCGGACCGCTGTGCTATTTCAACCAGGACCAACAGTGCTTCCCGCACCTTGGTATTACACTGCACAATACGTGTTCCGATTTATCGTAATTCCTTAGTACCTAAATTAACTTCTCCGGTTGGCCTTAGATTTCCCTACTAGCGTACCAGTCAGCGAAGCGTCGCATGCGCGCTTGTGTGGAACGACTTGGACTAAGAGCTTGATACAGTCTACAAACTAACAAACTAAAGGCACATTCTTCCATGCACAAAGACGTCGTGGCTTAGTTTAAACTGAGCGAACGAATTGCGATGACCCGCCGGCGGCCGGCCATCTAAACGCTGGGCCGACTGATTCTGCCGGAGGGTCGCCGCACCGTGCAGCAGCGCAGTCAA